>NC_092877.1:177503472-177808055 GCF_028372415.1 Notamacropus eugenii | reverse complement strand
TTAACTTTATTTACTTTATGATTTCTGTACTACAGAAAATTATTTTTTATAGTTAAGGCCAGAACAAAAATGGCTATTAGGGTTAACCCTAAGATTAATAAGGATATGGTAAGAGAAATCTTAAATACCTTTCATGAGTTCAAATCATCAGACACAGATGAACTGTATCCTAGGATATCAAAAGATGCAATTTTGATGGTTGAAAGATTTTCAGTGATGTTTAAAAAAATCATGAAGAATAAGAATGATAAAAAGGGATAGTTGTTTCTACTTGAAGGGGAGAGAAGACAGACCTGGAGAAATCCAAGTGATGGTTCTGTGAACTTGTCTTTTTTCTTTTTCTGTCAAAATTTTGAAACCTTACTTAAGTATGTAAGAAAAATAAACGAAGGGCATGAATACTGCCTGTTGTCCAGATAATCATACACAGTTGTATGGACAAGTTGTTCATCAGTTCATCTTAGACAGATATTGCAAATAAACATTGATTTGGGCCTAAAATAGCATCAGTGATAATAACAAAACTTATCTAATACTACTAATACATCCTCAGTGTTCCCCGATCTCACTAAGCAGGAATCTTTTCCCCTGAAAGCCTTATTATAGAAATAATACTAAATTTCTGCTTCTTCATAGACTTCTGAGGGATTATCCCTTCTTTCATAGTCACTGAATAATAGTGGTCCCTCATCTTTATCCAGGAGCTCAGAATTATCACCAGTTCCACCAAGGGGAGCTCTTTTATACTTACTCACCATAGTTACACAGAGGCACTTTTACTCTCTTTCTTACCTCCCAGTCGCCCAGACTCACAACATGAGTGTGTCCTTGCCTCCTTACTCTCTTATTGCCAAGGTGAGTCATTTCTACCCTTCCTGACGCCTCTTATATATGCTCCTTTATCTCCTCAGACACTGCCACAATAAACGTCCTCATCCCTCATGCTCTCATGCTTGGACTTGTAGTAGCCATTTTCTTAGCCTTCCTATCTCAAATCTCTCTCCTGTGCAATCTGTCATTCAGCTGTCAAATTGATCTTCCTTTTCTCCACTATCCCTGGGCAATTCAGCAAGTGCCAGTGTCTCCCTATCATCTCAAGGATCTCAACCCACCAAAACCCCCCACAAAAACAACTTCTGTGTGGCTTTTAAAGCCTTTTATGACCAGACCCCTTCCTACCTTCCCAGTCTTCTTACATATTATTCCCCTCCACTTATTGAGCAGTCCAGAGACCCCTAGCCTTCTTGCTACACCATCCCATTTCTCAAATTTGGACATTCTCACTGGCTATCCTCTTATGTCTGAAGTTCTCTTCCTCCTCATCTCAGTTTCCTGTCTTCCCTAAGTTTTGTCAGGTTTCATGATATTCCCTTCTTTGACAAGAAGCCTTTTGTAGTCCTACGTAATCTTAATACCTTCTCTCTAAGATCATCTCCAGTTTGTCCAGTACATATCTAATTTTTACATGGTTCCATTTCAGTTGTCTCCCTGGCACTCAACAATGACTTGTATGCCTTTTCTTTATTTCTAGTGCTTAGCATAGTGCCTGTCACATGGTCAGCAATTGATAAATGCTTATTGACTGACCAAGTGAAGCCATGTCGTTACAATGCAAGGCTTCTCCCAGCAATATTTGCCCATAGTGTCCCCTCCTCCCCAAGCTCTTTCTGGAAGAAGGAGTCTAAACAATCCCAGGAGATGATGTGAGCTCTTTTCTCTAAATTATATAGAACTTTTTTGAAGTAGCAAGAACTTTAAGGCTTAGATGATTATACTGGGGATATAATAACAAAGGGCCAGAGGGAGAATCAGAATTATGTCCATCAAAATAAGTCCATTCTTATTAGATAAATCTTCCTGGAAGTTAGAACCAAAGAACTGTTGGAGAACCTATTACCTTCCAAGGATTGCATTGAATTAAACTCAGACTTGGCTTTGATGAGTAGCACACCAGAACCCGATAGTCAAGGATTTTTTATTAGAAAAGGAAAATCAATTCTCCTGAGACATATTAAAAGTCCTCCCAGTTGGGGAAAGGTTCAGAGTCACATGGGGAAGGTAGATTTTCTGATTTACATGAAGAGTACAATTGGGCAGAAGGCAATATCTTGTCCTCAAGCAGATCACGTGGTGCCAAATGCAGTACTACATGGTCTCATGGCTCTCATTTTCGTAACAGCTTTAACCTTGTTGAATTTGTCAGAAGGCCCATGATATCTCTAATGAGTGCAGACCTTACTCATGAGTGATTGAATGTAGACAACCGTTAAATTCCTCCATTGGTCCTGATACCAATGAAATAGCCTTTATTTATCCAGTCCTCTTCCCTCTAGGGCCCAGAACACTAGTCTAGACCTATGACTATTACCCTGAAGTCAATGAATACCTTCTTTCCCACTCCAACCAGGCACCATGCAGCTCAACCTTGGGAGAATTTCTCAGGAACCCCATCCCTGAAGGAGTGTGTATCTAGTAGTAGCAGTTGCCTTTTTTTTTGTATATAAGAAATCATTGGTCAAACATACAAAACCGTGTATCTCAGGGGCCAGATCTTCATAGGTAGTTCATTGGGCTAGCAGAGGAAACAGGATGTCAGATTTAGACTAAAGTCCTCAGTTTTTGGCAGATTGAAAATCTATAAATACCCTAGGGACCCAAGAAAGTGAATTTTTTTAATGTAATCATTTCCATTTAACAATGAAAGCCACTGTGCCACCAGCTCTTCTAAGAGAATAAGAAAGTGATTGTATTGTTGAAATTTAATCAATCTTACTCTGCGTTAGTCAAATTATATTTGGAATATTGTGTTCATTTCTGGGCACCACATTATACACTGATGTTCTAAAAATCATATAGAATAGAGTGCCATGCATATTGAAGAATTTTCAGATCATGTGAGGCTAATAGTTTTGTATATTTTACCCAGAAAGTGTGAATGTTTTAAAAGAAAAGTAAAACACACTTTTGCTTCATTAAATTATTTTTTGTCACCTAGGTTTCATCGTTTATTCTTATCCTTATCCCTTTTTGTTGTAAGTTAAATCTTATAATGGGTTTTTTCCCAAAGAAGAAATGAAGAAGAAAAAATATATAGCAAAAATATTCAATATTTCCCCCATTACCCTCCCCAAAAAGCCTGACATTATTTGCAAGGTCCCTCACCTGTGGAATCCTTGCCTCTGCATCTTCTCCTACGTGCAGCATCCGTTTTCAATTTCTTTGTGGCAGTTCTGCTCATTTCACTGTATTTTAGTCACTTCTTGTAAGACTTTATTCTGTTTTCATGAAGTTCATTGTTTCTTACAACAGTAATATTTGTACCACTTTTTGTGGTGGAAGGCTCTTCTACAGTCATTGGTCATCTACTTTTTTTTCCCCCTCTACTGCTTCAAATATATTGGAGCCTTTCTTTTTGTCATTGTTCTTGGAATAGATATCTGGCACTGGAGTCTTTGGATCAGGGGTATGGGCAGTTTAGTTCTTTTATTTGCATAATTCTAAATTGCTTTGCAGGATGGTTGTTCTAATTCAAAACAATGAATTATTCCAAAAATGAATTATGTGCTTATCTTTCCACACTCCTTCCAATATTGCCTATCTTATGTCATCTTAGCCAATTTTCTGGATGCGAAGTAGAAATTCAGGCTTCATTGGATTTGTATTCTGTCATTATTAGAGATTTGTATCATCCTGTCATGTAGATGTTAATATTTTGTGATTCTTCTTTTGATAACTGTTCATAGCTTTTGGCTACTTTGTATATTGGAAAATGACTGTCTTATTATCTGTGTATCTTAGATATCAAACTTTTATCAGACATATTTGATACAATTTTTTTCTTAACTGATTGCTTCCCTTCTTGACCTACATCCATAAATTTTGTTATATAAAAGCTTTTTAAGTTCATTTACTTAAAATTACCTGTTTTACCTTTTGTAACTGCTTCAGTTCCTTCTTTGGTTAAAAATTCATTTCCTCTCCATAGTCATTAAATAAGTAAAAAAATAATTACTAACGTATTACTATATGCTAAGCCATGAGAATACAAAAAAAGGTAAAATATAGTTTTTGTTCCAAAGGATCTCACAGTCTAATGAGAAAGGCAACATAAAACAACTGTGTACAATAAGTCTTTATACAGAATATATCTGACATAATCAGCAGAGAAAAAGAAGGAGCATTGAGAGTGATTGGGAAAAGCTTCCTGTAGCAGATGAGATTTTAGCTGATTTAGATGACAGTTCTCCCATTCTGGGAATGGATTTCCCCAGTAACTGCGCTCGTTCTCTTTTGTTGTTTCCTTGTCCCGTCTTCCAAATTCCTTCTCAGATACTACTAATCACGTAAAGCCGACTCAGTTTATTTCTCCTATTGGGCTGGGACCTCTTCTTTGCATTTATTTCACTTTCCTTCCTATAATGTCCAGGTCCTTCTGTTCTGCTATAATACAAGTTTATTGTAAGCTGATATCTCTCAATCTATCAATCTAATCATTCTGTCTCTTTTATCTGTCTTTATCTCCCTTTCTCCCTATCTTTACATCTCAGTGATCCTTGCACACAACTGATCTTTGCAACTTGAAGCCACCATCAAACTCTGTTTAGTTTGGTATAACCTTGTCAGAAATTGCAGTAAATTTAGTTGGAGGGCTTGAGAGTTTCCTCAATATTAGGTGTTGTTTATGCCTAAATTTGAAGTGTTAATAAATAATATGCATAACCTTGGTCCCAGTTGATTTGTACAAAGGTGTTAATAGCTTTTTGTCAAATGAATGAACATTATTCAGTTCTTTTTTTAAAAAAAATGTATATCTTGACACTTTGATTACACATGGGAGAATAGAAAAATAACTGCAGAGAAAGTAAAGTTTAAGAAAAGGGTCCTATGAAATAGGCTAGAAAGACTGGAAAGAACACAGAAGTAAGTTTGAATGCAGGGGAAAAGAATGAATGCAGAAATAAAAAATAAATATAATATTGTTTATGATTTATTTAAAAGTTGCAATATTTCAGGTAGTCCTGGGGACAGTGAAATTTACATACGTTTATGATTTTATTTTGAGGTTTTCTTCAAAGACATGTGAAACTTGCATGTGGATATAAGTTTTAATTTTCACAAAAGAGCAGAACAATTTTGAGTCATCTTGGACTTTTAGGGGGAGTAAGGTAATTTAGTTTAATTTGATTATTGTTTATTATTATGGTGTTTGGTAGAATTTTGTATGACTCATATAGAGGATTCAGATGTACACATATATGTGAGTATGTATGTTTACATACATATACAAATATACATACACACATCTATATACATGCATACACATATATATGTATATATATATACATTTTTTTTGCCTAGTAGAATTCTTCAGATGAGTCTTTAAAATGTTTCCAAGAACAAGTTCCATCCAAAACAACAGTCTCTCCATTTCCAAGTATATTTCCTTCCAGTTGAGATCCTGCCAATTACTGAAATTCCCTGTACCAAAATATGATGCTGATGTGCTTTGCTGGTTCGAATCCAGGATTTCACTGTAGGCATAGATACCCACAAAGGCAGATTGTGCCTCTCTGAACTGTTGTAATTTGGAGGCTGAATACCTCTGCTTTGCAACTTGAAGCCCTTATTAGTGTACTCTAGCAAGGAAAATAATAAGCACTGCAAAATAAATACAGATGGTCAGAGGAGGGAGCCTATGTTGGTAATTTCTGGTGAGCTTCATTTCCTTATAATTCCCAAAGCAGAATACAGTTCTATTTATTTTCCTCCTTCTTCTACTCTACAGTTATCTGAGTGACTGAGTTTATTCAATTTGCATTGACTTTGATCATTCTATTTAGTTTCTTCCAAAAAAGCCGTGGGCCACTAGAGTTTTACTAATGTCTGGGACATTTAATTTAATTATAGACAATACGTCAAATTAGAAGTTATATTGTTTATGGTGTGTCCTAACCAGTTAATTTTTTTTATATTTTTATTAATTACAGATAAGATGTTCTTTTAAAAAAATGCCTATGTTGAAGCCTCATTTGTGGTTTGGAAATGATTTGAAAATATAATAGTTACTTTATTATGAGGCAGTATAGTAATGTGGAAAAAGCACTGACTCTGGAATTAGAAGAGCTGGATTCAGATCCTGTATCCGATCCTTATTAACTTTGGGGCTTTTTCCAAGTACCCTAACCTTCTTGGGACTCATTTTTCTTATCTGTAAAATGAAAGAGTTGGACAAATGGTCTAGATAGATTTCTTCTAGCTCTAATTCTATGAGCCATTGTATTCCTAAATTGTCTTCTCAGTCTCCTTTTCTGATTTAACATCATCATTATACTTCTAACTCATGGCTTCGTCTTGCACTTCTCTTCCACTTCTCTCACATGATAACTTCACCAGTGCCTATGAATTTAATTAACATCTCTGTTTTATCCAGCCCTTTTCTTAATCTGTAGTCTCTATTTAATTTTTCCAGATTCATATTGCCAACTGACTGTTGGACTTTTCAGACAGACTTCTTCAATTCAAAAGTAGTTGCCCCCTTTGAAACCTCCCCAAAGCAGTCTTACCGCACTTAACGAACTTCCCTCTTTCGGTCAGGGACACCACCAGCAGCCTCACAGTCATCCACCATTTCTCATTCACCATCACTTCATCTATCTAATCAGTCACTACGTGCTGTTAGTTTTAGCTTTACAGTTTCTTTTGCACCCCTCCCCTTTTCTAACCCCAGCCAACAGCCTAATTTAAACCCTCATCACCTCTCACCTGAATTATTCAAATGACATCTAGTTGTTCCCCCCTAACCCAAGTTTCTTCTTTATTCTATCCATTTCCAACAAAACTGATAAAATAATTTTCATAAAATGCAGGTCTGACCATGACATTCCCTTTTGGAATAAACGCTAGTGGCTCTCTTTTACCTCTAGGATTATAGGCAGACTTCTCTGTTTTTCATTTAAAACATTTTACTACCTGGCTTCAAGTCTTAACTTTCCAGTCAAATGTATATTACACTTCTTTCTTCCTAAAGTGGTCCAGACAAGCTCATTTGGATGTTCTTCACACACATCACTCTTTCCTGTCCCTGTGCCTTTGCACTCCACTCATGGAAGGTAATCCACCCTCATTTTAGACTCTCAAAATCCTCAGTTTCCTTCAAATCTCAGTTCTAAAGTGCTACTTTCTATATGAGGCCTTTAAAAAGATATCTTATTTTCCCTCTATTACATGTTAAAACAATTTTTTAACATTTTTAAAAATAAGTTTTGAGTTCCAAATTCTATCTCTCCCTTTCTCCCTTGCCCTCCACTCTCCTTGAGAGAGTAAACAATCCAATATAGGTTATATATCAGAAGTCATGTAAAAAATTGCCATATTAGTCATTCTGTAGAAGACTTGAATAAATAAAAGAAAGAAAACATTGTACATGGTGACAGCAAAATTGTACGATGGAGAACAGTGAATGACTTAGCTATTTTCAGTAATAAAATGATCCAAGACAATCTCAGGGGACCAATGGTGAGTTATGCTATCCCCCTCCAAATTTATAAAAATACAATTCATTCCTCAATTGATAAATGGTCAAAGGATGTAAACAGGCAGTTTGCAGACAAAGAAGTCAAAGGTGTGTTTAATCATATTTTAAAAATGCTCAAAATCCCTATTGATTAGAGAAATGCAGATTAAAACAACTCTGAGGTATCACCTCACATCTGTCAGAGTGGCTAGTATGACAAAAAATGATAAATGTTGGAGGAGATGGAGAAAAACTAAGACACTAATCACTGAGTTGTGAACTGGTGCAACCATTCTGCAGGAGAATTTGGAATCATCTCCGAAGGGCTATAAAACTGTATATACCCTTGGCTCTAGCAATTCCACTGCTAGGTCTACATCCTAAAGACATACAAAAAGGGGAAAGGATGTATCTGTACAAAAATGTTTATAACAGCTCTTTCTGTGATGGCTAAGAATTGAAAATTGAAGGGATTCCCATCATTTGGGAAATGGTGAAACAAGCTGTGGGATATAATTATGATGGAATACTATTATGCCATAATAAATGGCAAGCAGGTTGATTGTATGAGGCCTTTCTTTATTCTTATCTTCCAGTTAATGTTTCTCTCTCCCACTCAAATTATATTCTTTTTATTTTATGTGTGTATATGTGTGTATGTGTATATAGTCATATATTTAAACTATGCTATAGTTCCTATATACATGTCATTTCATCCAGTGACAGTGTCAACTTGTGAGGATAGAAACTACTTCATTTTCATCTTCATATCCCTAGCATACTTTTTTTTACTTTTAAAAAAATTTATTTTTAATTTTTGGAATAAAACTAGCAATCTCACAACATAGTACAAATCTCACAACACAGCATATGAAACTGCAATTCTACCATGCACAACCTGTTATTTCATTCAAATATATAGCAAAATTATTATGTAAATTTCTTTTCTTCTTTTCCTTCACCACCTTAGAGATGGCTGTGATTCATTATTCACAAATATGTATATATGTAATATACATCTATATAACATATATTGTAACATATACACATATATGTACACACACAGATCTAACATGTATGTGTATATATGCACACATACATACATACACATACATATATTTATCAGTTCTTTTTCTGGGTGCAGATAGTGTCTCTCCTCACATGTCCTTTATAGTTAATTTGGGCATTTATAATAGTCAAAATCACTTATTTGCTTAGTCATTTTTTTCAAAGTCGTTCTTAAAACAATATTGCTGCTACTGTACACAGTGTTCTCTTGGGTCTGCTCCTTTCGCTCTTCATTATTTTGTGCAAATCTTCCCATATTTTTCTAAGATCATTGAGCTCATCGTTTCTTATAGCACAGTAGTATTCCATCACAATCATACACCATAGCTTGTCCAGCCATTCCCATTTGATGGGCATCCCCACAATCTCCAGTTCTGTTCTAAGACAGCTGCTATAAACATTTTAGAACATAGAAGTTCTTTTCCTCCTTCTCTAATTATCTTTGGAAATAGACCAAGTAGTGATATTGCTGAGTCAGAGGGTATGGGTAGTTTAATAACTCTTTGGACATAATTCCAGATTGCTCTCCAAAATGGTTGAATCAGTGTACAATTCCATCAGTAATGAATTAGTGTCCCAATTTTTTCACATCCCCTCCAACATTTTTCACTTTCTCCTTCTATATTTTAGCCAATGTGAATTTAAAAAATAACAACAAAATTCATTTGGAAAAAAGGCAAGAATATTAAAGGAAATAATGAAAAAAAATGTAAAGGAAGGAGGTTTAGCAGTACGAGACCTTAAAAGATATAAGGAAGTGATTATCTCTGGTAATGTCTAAGGACTCCAAAGGTAGATCAGTGGAGTGGAGTGCACATAAAATTTACAGCAGCAAATAAACATTATATTTGACAAGTGTGAAGACTTAAGATTTACAGATAAAAATTCATTATTTAGTAAAAATTATTGGGAAAACTGAAAGCAGTGTGCCAGCACCTACTTTTTACATTGCTTGTTACATAGCAGGTCATTAATGAATACTTGATATTTTATTAATCGAAAAGTTACTTTGAAAATTTTTCAAAATGTGATTTTTAAATTGCCTGGAGTTAGTAAATATGTTTGTTTTAGTTCAGTGTTTCCTTAGTATATGCAGATAGAGTAGAGAAAATGAGCAGCCAAGATTTTAGAGGAGGCATTTCTACTTTTGTAGACTGAAACATTTCACATAGTATCACAATTAACTTTTATATTTTGCGGGGTCTTTATGTAGCTTTGTCAATAATTCTCACGGCCTTTTGGTCATTTTTGATTGGTTAACAATGAATGTATCCATTTCAATTTTTATCCTTTAATACTCAAAGAAAAATGTTGGTTACTTAAAGTTTTGAGTGCTATGTTTTTCAAGGACCTCAGAAATGATGCTTATTAAATGGCTTATTAGGGCAAAATCTGATTGTTGTCCTACTGGTCAGAGATTTTTAGGCTCCTAACTCTGTTTTAGTTTTGGCTGACAGAAATGCAGACTTATCCCTGGCCAGAGATCCAACATAGATAGTTGTTCATATCCCTTGTCTGTTAGATGTAAAGCTTTCTTGATTCCAGGTGATACAACTGTAGGTTTACCTTTAGTTTGCACTCTTGGCCCACATTACTTAGTTAGCTACAGGTCCCAGCCTGGCTCCATGGACTGAATCCGAGGTCTTCTTTTGGGATTAGAAGAGTAATGTCACAGGCTCTTCTTCCTGCTCCTACCCAAGTTATAGTTGCATTGAGCTCTGTGTATGACCATGCTTTGTGCAGTGGTCTAAGAAGGTACAACAGAAACTCTGCCCCATGGTCAGAGTGACATAGCTACAGGCTTGCATTTGTTTTCCAGATTGATCTCTGAATACTTCCTTCGAACCTAGTCCCCAAGCTCCAAAGCTCTGTGCTGGCTTTCCTGGCTACACCCAATTCCTAAGTTAGTTAGTCAACAAGCACGTACTAGCACTTTTACTGTGTGTCAGGTACTATGCTGGGCATTGGGCATTTAAAGAAAGGCAGAAGTATGGTTCCTGCCTTCAAGGAGCTCACATGCTAATGCAGGAGACAAGTAAACAAGTCAAACTGTAGAATGTCAGTGGAAAGTAATTTCATAGGGAAAGCACTAGCATGTGAAGAAACTAAGAAAGTTCTTTTAAAAAATGTCTGCTTGAGCTGAGGTTTGAAGGAGGCCAGAGAAGTCAGGAGGCAATTGGGTGGAAGGAGGTAGGTATGGGAGATAGATAGTGAAAAGATATGGAATCAGGAAATGAAGTATCTATGAGAGATGTCAGGAGCATCAGTGCATTCAGTGCTGCTGAATGCATGTAGAGGGAAGTGTAAGTAGACTGAAAAGGGAGAAAGGGGCCAGACTGTAGTTGTTAACACCAGACAGGCTTTTATATCTTATTCTATGGGTAATAAGAAGTCACTGGAATTTTTAAAATGGAGACGGGAAGGTGTGATCAGACCACCTGTTTGTTTATACTCTGTCAATATTTACCGCTGTGTCCAAACTATTTGCAGTAATTAGAAACAGCCAAATTCCAACTAAGTCTGGAGTGAAGATTAAGCGAGGATATTAGCGTTTAAGTAATAGGCTTTGATTTATCGAACAGAAGAGTTGTCACTTAACTTCTCAGTTAAGAATCATGTTCCCAGATACATAGTTAAGAAGATAGTTAAGCCCAGAGAATTGTGCTGTTAGATAGATAGTTAAATAAGCATTTATTAGGTTCTTAACCATGTGATGCACACTATCCTAAGTTCTTTGGCTACAAGTGCAAACAAATAGGACAGTCTCTGCCTTTGAAGAATTCATATTCTAATGCAGAGATCCTTAAACTTTTTTTTGTCATGAATATCTTTGGCAATCTGATAAAAGCCCTGTCTCATTCTCAGAATAATTTTTTAAAATAATTCAAGGAAATACTAAATTTCATTTAAAGATTAGTGACAATACAAGTTTTAATTTTTTTTTCTTCATCAAAGTTCACAATTTCCTTCTAAAATCTATGGCCCACCAAGGAGTCCAGACTCCAGATTAAGAACCTTTGATTTAAAAGTCAAATAGCAAATGAAGGGAATCTGGAAAAGGATGTGGCGGGGGGTGGGAGGTGGGAGGGTGGGGAGTAATCTGCTATAGCATGTTAATGTCCAGCAAGTGAAGTGGAAGACTGCATCTGGGCAAAATAAAGAGAAAGCTAGACAAATGAGAACCCAGGTTACAGAGGTAGAGTCCAAGGTTCCAGTGAAGAGGAGGTGGAAATGATGACCTGAGTAGAAAAGCCATGGTATGGAGATTGCTACTCCTTGTAGGGATTCTTTTTTCTTGGTCAAAGGTAAACTCAGGAGATCTTCTGACTATACTTGCATTTGTCAAAACTTTCTTCTGTTTGATTGTTACTCTGATCATTTCAAGGAGGGATCCTATCCATACTTTTAGAAAATAGTTAGACCTTATGTAAAAATGATTTTTAAAAATGACAATGTAGTATATTGTTTCAGAATTGCTATATGAAGACTAATAACAGTTTTTCATTCAAATTAGACTAAGGACTTTAGACTAAGTTATTGCCCTAATATTATTTTATAGTATGTATCCTAAAGAGGAAGGAAGAGGACATAACTGAGAAGAGGGCACTAGTATCTTGCAGCCAACTTGTTGATGACTTTATCCAGACTTAGCCAGGATAAGTCAGACAGACATTGCCTGGACTATATTTGATGTCTTTCCAAGATAGTTGGGTCTGTCAAAGCGGCCATTGCTTTTGAGAACTCAGGGTCATGTCTATACTGGGAGTTTTTGAAGAACGACTTTCACAAACTTTTATCTTTTAAGAGTCTCTACACACATGCGTATACAGAGATACATATATAGACTTAAAATATCTACAGATAGATATATAGATACACTCTTCAAAAAAATCTGTGTGTGTGTGTGTGTGTGTGTGTGTATGCCCTCTTAAAAGATAAAATGCTTTGTGGGGTGGGGGAGCCCTTCCAGGAACCATGATGGCAGAGTAAGCAGTAAATTGCTTAACTCTCTTATAGTCACTTCCAAACAACCCTAAAGTAGCACCCCAAAACAAATCCTGGAACAGCAGAACCAACGCAAAGATGGGGTGAAACAATATTTTAGCCCAAGAAACTTGGAAGATTGGCAGGAAAGGTCCATCTCACTTGGGTAAAAGTGGTAAAAGTCCAGGAGAGGAAGCATCCCAGTATGCCAGCAGCAAGCCCCACCTCAGCAAACCAGTGGGAGATCCTGAGCCCCAGTTCAGTGGAGCAGGCAAATGCCTATACTGGGACCCCCAGCCCACACCCCAATGCCTCATCATAGCCAGGGAAATAGACAGATTCCAACTTTGAGAATTACCACGTTTTAACATGGCCCTGGCTAAACAGACAGCTACCAGACAGGCAACCTTCAGCAGCCAGACCTTTGAGTACTTCAGTGTAGCCATAGGCAGATGGGAATGTGCCAGCCCTACAGGTGCCTAAGCAAACAGGTAGCCTCCAGCAGGTGCTTCAGCATAACCCTAGGCAAACAGACAGCTTCCAACAGCCAGACCACTATGTGTTTCAACGTAGCCAAGGAAACCCAGAAATATCCTGCTGACCTGAGCACAGGCCAGACATCAACCCTGCAGGACCTTACTTGAGAACCAGGTAAGCTTTCCAGACCCCTAGAGCCTCCAGCAGTGCCAACCACCCCCCATCCCCTCAACACAACATCAGACACATGGGTGCCCTGTGGGTCTCAGGGCAACAGCAGTACAGCACCAGGTAAACAGCCAGGGCCTAAAGTCTCTGGCACAAGAAGCCTGAGAGAGTGCCCCTTCCACTCTGGGAGTAGAGCTCAAACTTTAAAAGTGCTGTTGGTCAAATGGAAAAGGAAGTACAAAAGCTAACTGAGGAAAACAACAGCTTAAAAGTTAGGATTGCTCAAGTAGAAGCTAATAACTCTATGAGATATGAACAATTAATCACAAATTCAGAAGAATGAAAAAATAGAAAAATGTAAAATGCCTCATTTTCTACTTGTGGGAGCTATGGAATTTGGCTACAATATTCCTAGGAGTTTTTCTTTTGGGATCTCTTTCAAGAGGCAATCAGTGGAGTCTTTCCATTTCTATTTTACCTTCTGGTTCTAGAGAATCAGGGCAGCTTTCTTTGATAATTTCATGAAAGATGATGTCTATCTAGGTTCTTTTTTTGGTCATGGCTTGCAGATAGTCCCATAATTTTTTAATTGTCTCTTCTGGATCTATTTTCCAGGTCAGTTGTTTTTCCAATGAGATATTTCACATTGTCTGCTATTTTTTCATTCCTTTGGTTTTGTTTTATAATTACTTGATTTTTCATAAAGTCATTAGTTTTCATCTGCTCCATTCTAATATTTTTTTAAAATTTATTTATTTATTTAACTTTTAACATTCATTTTCACAAAATTTTGGGTTCCAAATTTTCTCCCCTTTTGTCCCCTACCCCCACCCCAAAACACCGAACATTCAAATTGCCCCTATCACCAATCTGCTCTCTCTTCTATCATCCCTCTCTGCCCTTGTCTCCATCTTTTCTTTTGTCCTGTAGGGCCAAATAACTTTCTATACCCCTTTACCTGTATTTCTTATTTCCTAGTGGCAAGAACAGTACTCGACAGTTGATCCTAACACTTTGAGTTCCAACTTCTTTACCTCCCTCCCTCTGCACCCCTTCCCTTTGGAAGGCAAGCAATTCAATATAGGCCAAATCTGTGTAGTTTTGCAAATGACTTCCATAATAGTTGTGTTGTATCAGACTAACTATATTTCCCTCCATCCTATCCTGTACCCCATTACTTCTATTCTCTCTTTTGATCCTGTCCCTCCCCCTGAGTGTTGACCTCAAATTGATCCCTCCTCCCCATGCCCTCCCTTCCATCATCCCCCCGACCCTGCTTATCTCCTTCTCCCCCATTTTCCTGTATTGTAAGATAGGTTTTCCTACCAAAATGAGTGTGCATTTTATTCCTTCCTTTAGTGGAATGTGATGAGAGTAAACTTCATGTTTTTCTCTCACCTCCCCTCTTTTTCCCTCCACTAAAAAGTCTTTTGCTTGCCTCTTTTATGAGAGATAATTTGCCCCATTCCATTTCTCCCTTTCTCCTCCCAATATATTTCTCTCTCACTGCTTGATTTCATTTTTTAAAGATATGATCCAATCCTCTTCAGTTCACTCTGTGCACTCTGTCTCTATGTGTGTGTGCGTGTACGTGTGCGTGTACGTGTGCGTGTGTGTGTGTGTGTGTGTGTGTGTGTGTGTAATCCCACCCAGTACCCAGATACTGAATAGTTTCAAGAGTTACAAATATTGTCTTTCCATGTAGGAATGTAAACAGTTCAACTTTTGTAAGTCCCTTATGACTTCTCTTTGCTGTTCACCTTTTCATGCTTCTCTTCATTCTTGTGTTTGAAAGTCAAATTTTCTTTTCAGCTCTGGTCTTTTCATCAAGAATGCTTGAAAGTCCTCTATTTCATTGAAACACCAATTTTTCCCCTGAAGTATTATACTCAGTTTTGCTGGGTAGGTGATTCTTGGTTTTAGTCCTAGTTCCTTTGACTTCTGGAATATCATATTCCATGCCCTTCGATCCCTTAATGTAGAAGCTTCTAGATCTTGTGTTATCCTGATTGTATTTCCACAATACTTGAATTGTTTCTTTCTAGCTGCTTGCAATATTTTCTCCTTGACCTGGGAACTCTGGAATTTGGTCACAATGTTCCTAGGAGTTTCTCTTTTTGGATCTCTTTCATGCGGTGATCTGTGGATTCCTTGAATACTTATTTTGCCCTCTGGTTCTAGAATCTCAGGGCAGTTTTCCTTGATAATTTCATGAAAGATGATGTCTAGGCCCTTTTTTTGATCATGGCTTTCAGGTAGTCCCATAATTTTTAAAGTCTCTCCTGGATCTATTTTCCAGGTCAGTTGTTTTTTGATTTTGTTTTGTGATTTCTTGGTTTCTCATAAAGTCATTAGCCTCCATCTGTGCCATTCTAATTTTGAAAGAACTATTTTCTTCAGTGAGCTTTTGAATCTCCTTTTCCATTTGGCTAATTCTGCTTTTGAAAGCATTCTTTTCCTCATTGGCTTTTTGAACCTCATTTGCCAATTGAGTTAGCCTATTTTTCAAGGTGTTATTTTCTTCAGCATTTTTTTGGGTCTCCTTTAGCAGGGTGTTTATTTGTTTTTCATGCTTTGCTTGCATGTCTCTCATTGCTCCTCCCAGTTTTTCCTCCACCTCTCTAACTTGATTTTCAAAATCCTTTTTGAGCTCTCCATGGCCTGAGCCCATTGAGTGGGCTGGGATACAGAAGCCTTGACTTCTGTGACTTTCCCTGATGGTAAGCATTGTTCTTCCTCATCAGAAAGGAAGGGAGGAAATGGCTGTTCACCAAGAAAGTAACCTTCTATAGTCTTACTTTTTTTTCCCTTTTCTGAGCATTTTCCCAGCCAGTGACTTGACTTCTTAGTATTCTCTTCACACCCACTTTGCCTCCAGATCCACCCAGCCAGCACTTGGGATCTGAGATTCAAATGCTTCTTCCCAGCCTCAGGGCTTTGGGTGGGGGCGGGGCTGCTATTCAGTGTGAGATCAAATTCAGCTGCTCAGGTGGGGGCAGGGCCATCACAAGGGGCTCAGTTCCCTCAGGGGGTTTATGCAGAGACCTTCAACAATGGATCTGGGCTCTTGCCTGCTTGGGGAGGCCAGGTCTGCTCCTGCCTCTGCTGTTGCCTCTCCAGGGGGCCTGAGTTATGGGGGCACCCCACTCCCCTCTTGGCAAGCCGAGAAGACCCTCTCACCAACCTTTGGGGCCCATGGGTGGAGTGACCCACGGGGCTGCTGGAGATTCCGTCCTTGAAGCCTGCTTGGATCTGTTCCTCTCGGTGCCACGTGGCCAAGGAGGGCTGGGCTCAGCTCTGGGTCCGCAGCGTGAAGGACCTTTTGTGAGAGGTTTTCAGGGCTCTCTGGAACAGAAATCTCGTCCTCTTTGTTGTTCTGTGGCTTCTGCTGCTCCAGAATTTGTTTGGAGTTCTTTTTTTATGGATATTTTGTGGGCTGTCGGTTCAGAGCTAGCGTATGTGTGTCTTTCTACTCCGCCATCTTGGCTCCACCCCCCTGGTTTCTTTATAATACTTTATAACTTTTCTATCCCCAGTGGTGTTCCTCATAGACTAGTGATTATAAATCCACTTTTCTAGAACAGTCTTTTCTGTTTGTTTAGAGGATACCCTTGGTAGTTAAGTATAAGGAATGACAGGACAACTGGATGGTAAAACATAAACATTTTTCCATCTCTTGAGGTGAATCTTAAATCTGTGATTTCATTGTTACATTCAGGGTCTTGGAAATTTCTAGATTATTTATCTTTTTTTCTTCCTCTCTCCTCCCTCCTCAACTTACCTTTAAATTTTTATCATCTTTCAGTCCTTCCTCATGTCGTTCTACAGTCCTCATTCTACCATCTAATACTGAGACATTGTTCCTAAGCTATGTGTCACAGTGTGAGAAGGAGAAAAGTAAATTACCTAGGTAACTGAAGGTGTGAATAAAGAGGTGTGGATATGAAGGATACCGATTAAACAAGTAAATTGATGTGGACCAATCTCATTCCCCAGGTCTCTGACTTATCTCACCAAAATTCCTTTTTATTTTGTTTTTTTTGTTTTCCCCTTGAGTCTCAAAGGACTTTCTTGACAATGTCTTGAATGGACCTATTGTATATTCTAGGCCTCACCCTCCTTTCAGATTAATTATTTTGACATGTAATTGTAAGCATACACAGGAGGGCCTGCTGTATAGGTTCTTAGATCTGCTTTTCTAAAAAGAAAGCATATTGTGAAGGGTCAACAATCATTTTAATCAAGCACATACATCATTCTTTAAGTTTAGGGGAAAAAGTCATCACCCTGAACTTCAAAGAAAATCCAAACAGAGAAACGAAGATCAACAGACAGGGTTTCCAACTGTCTGGCCATAAGCAATACATACATCACAGATCAAAAGACAGATCCATCTGTCTGACCTTTACATACATAGTTACCAGAGAGAAAAGCACCAACATCTGGGTTTTTAAAGTTGGGGGTCTCCTTATCAGGCACCCAGAGTCCGGTCTGGGCCAAACAAACACTTCCAACGTGTAAGCCCCCAAGTGAAACCTCACCTCAGAGTATTTATACACTTTCAGAGGCAGAGGGCATCCCAACCCTTGAGAACCAGTGCATCATTAGAAATTAACAAAAGATGTGGCTCTTCCTGCAAAACAAATCTCCCCTAATCAAACTTCCCTTAACCAGCAGTCCCATTAATGAGTGGGGAAGATCTCTAACTCGCATAAGTACGATTATAGTGATATTGAACTCCTAGGAGTTAGGTATATAATTTGGTGCCAGGTACTATTAGAAATTCAATGAATTCATATGTTCTTTCTGGTCCTGATTTTATTTTATGGAACCTATATTTGCACTCTTAACTTTCCTGTAAGATATTTGTTCTTTACTTGCCTTTTTAAATTTAGAAATCATTCCATTTGATCACATATGTCTCTATATTTAGAGGAAAGTTTGATTTTTATGTCAAGTTATTTCCCTGTCAATTTTTAAAAGATAGTAGTTTTATTCCTAGAAGTTTACATTGAAAATTATTCCTTAGTTATTTACAGTATAGTCAGTTCAGCACAACTCTCTGTTCCAGTCCTTCATTCTCTTCAAGTCTTGAAAGGACTTCAACTGGATGTCGTTTCTAAGATACATAAGGAACTGATTCAGATATACTAGAAGTAGAGGCATTTCCCAGTAGATAAATGGTCAGAATGTATGTACGGTTTTCTGAGGAATAAATCCAAATTCTCATCATAAAGCAATGTTCCAAAACACTAATGATGAGATAAATGAAAATTAAAACAACTCTGAGATTTTGCTTCACACTCGTCAAATTAGCAATGTTGACAACTCATTCTCAAGCTCCAAGTTTGGGGGATTCTATGCACATTTGGGTGTCAGGGTGTCTGTTCATATTACACACACACACACACACACACACACACACACACACAATCAACCTATGCTGAAGGTTAACTACACAATACCTTTTTTTAAAAAAAAAATCCATTTATCTTTTCCTATGTAGATTTCTGGGCCAACATCTTTTGAGTAAACATAAACCTTGGTGAGGATTCTCTTTGATTTTCCTTACAATAATATCAAGAAATAGGGACATATGGAGGGATCTTTCCATCTGTTTTCCATTTGAATTCTGTGGATGGTATCCTCCATGAGTCAGTAGAAATCACCTTTATTAAACACACATCTCCCTATTTTCTTAGCCACATGGTATTAGTAATCAGGGTCATCCATTAGTAATATCTCATGTCCATCAGCAGATGGCATAACATGGATAATGAGTTTTAGTCTATCCACATTCCCAGCCTTGGACTGAGAGCTAACCTGGAAGTTCAGTTAGAAGCCAAAGAAAAGAAACATGTCTTCTGTTTAACACCAAGAAAAGGGAAAGTGTCAGTCACTCGCTGACAGTCACAACACTGCCTTGGTACCAGACTTATAAGGTCCTTGCTCTAATGGCTACAGGAACTATGACCACACCTTCCACACATCACTCCTCTTTGGTTTTATCATTCACTCCAGATTGAAAAGTTTTCTGTGTCTGCCCCTGCACCAGATAACATTGAAATACCACAGAGACTACCCCCATATGACAAAGACTATCTTTCATAAATTGATGTTCTACAGTGGTAGTGAACAAGTGTGGTTTCAGACACCATCCTACCTATCTCTACCCCCTCCAATTTTTTTTTTTTGCTTAAACTTGTGCTATCCTCCATAATTCATTCCCATTTTCTACACATCTGTCACCTGAGGGACATGTTGCCATACCTATTAAACTTTTAAAAAGGAAGTTGTCTTGTTTTGTACACAAAAAGGACTTCTAGTTAAAGAAGTTGTAAACCTCTTAGTCACAGCTGACAGAAGGTAAAAAAGAACTTTCTTTAAGGTAGCTTTTTCACTCTTCCAATTCAAAAGCTTTTTAGAAAATCAAAAAGCAAAGTTATTTTAGATGACTTTCAGCTAGTATGCCACTATATGTGATGATGTAAAGATGGCGGTGATAATAAAAACAGCAATATTATTGTCATTTACACAGCTCTGTAAGGTTTACATTTACAAATGTATATGCATATTTGGGTACACACATGCACACAGGATGATAAGCATTGTAAACAGACATTTACTTTGGCCCAGAATTGAATAAGAAGAGACAAAGCTAGATTATATTTGGGAAATTGTGCCGTGCTTTTAACTATCTCAAGCTATTCCCTGACAAAGCTCTCTATCTTTTTTAACACATTTTTGCCTCTGATGCTGTAGCATCTCAGCACTCTGGCATCTGAAGGTTCAAATTTATAAGCAGCTCAGAGGACAATGAAAGGATGCATTATGGGTACAAATAGACTGAAGCATATTCCCAGTTATGCCAAATGCAAGTAATTGCATATGATTTATCTTCGAGTGTATAAAAGGAAAAGGAGATAGAGCATTCATGTGATGAGAGTGAAAGATAACAGAGGTACAATTATAGTACAGCACCAGGAACCATAAGTATAAGAGGACAGAGAAGAAGGCATGGCTGGGTTCCCTCTTGGAGGAAATAGCAACATAGATAAGGTCAGAGGATATAGAAATATCAAAGCTTTGAAATGAAAATGCAAGAGATAACTCAGTTTTTATGGATACCAAGTTTCCAAATATTTATGAAATTATATCTTCCCAATTATTTGAGTTACTGTAATTACAATTTTACTATTATTTTTCATTTAAAAAAATTTCATTTTTATTGTCCTTTTCTTTGGATATATTTCAGACGGTTTTTTTTTGCCTTCTTCTGTTCACAAAGAGGACATCCAGTTAGTAACTGTTGAGAAAAGGTCAACTATTAATTCCTTTATGAGTTAAAGGAGAATTATGAATTAAATTGGTATAATAAATTAGTAAAATAAAATTCCTTTGTAAATTAAAGGTGAAAAAAGGAGAAAAATATTTTTATAATAAACATTTTATACTAAACTTATTGGGAAGGCAGTACTATTTTATTAGTAATGAAATACATGCTTGGGTAATTTTTTTGCTAGCTTAGGTGGTTGTTATTGGAAGTGATCTTTTCTGAATTTTATAGAATTTTCTATTTTGTTCTGATCAGAAAAAATATTGCCTATAGTCTTTTGGCGGATAAATAGATTCAGAAAAGTCAGATTGAAAGCACAACAAACTGGGAAGACTTGTGGCTCGGCTCCCCTTTAGTTGATATTTATTTTTCTGATAAATATAAAATATACTGCATCCTTTCTTCTAGCTTTGGTTAATGCTACATTTTAAAGGTAGATGCGTAAACTATACATTTTATTTGTAAGTGTTTTATCTTCATCCTACTTTTTAAAAATAATTCTGAAGAATATTTTATGTAAATTTAAAGGTCTTCACTGGTAAAAAAAAAAAAAAGAAGTGAAAATGCAAGAGTCATATATAGTTCAAGGGGAAAACTTAAATGATATAGTGAATTTTGCAAGTAACCACACTTGTCCTTCACTATAGATTAACCGCATGTATAGGGACTGATATGTTTCTGTAAGAAAATGAGTTTAATTCTACAATTGTCTTAAAGCAAAATACATAGTAAGATTTGAATAGGCACCAAAATAGAATTTTTGAAAGTTGGGACTGGAATCAGTATTGCTTTCTGATGTCTTCTATAGATGGCGAGATACTGCCTGCAGACATATAGGTGCTTTGCTTCAAGCGTTTGGTGGTTGTTGCTTTTTTTGTTGTTGTTGTTGTTGTTGGGTTTTTTTTTTGGTATTTTTTACTAGTGTAGCAACCACTCTGGGGCCCCTCTTCTCAACTTGCACCCACAGTTGGTTAGTTCCTAGGGGATTATGACTACTATTTTTATGATTCTAAGTATAACCTTATGGGGTTACATCTTTAACACTGTTAACCCATGAGCCTCCATCTAAGAGCTTTTTGTTTATAATTTACTGTTTGACTAAGGGTTGTTTTTTTTAAAGTTGTTATAAAACTTCCCAAGACTCCTGTTCATGTTCTCCTACAAATACAGTCACGGGAATTGTGGGCTTAAACTGGTCCTCACAGTGGTAGTGAGGGACATGTGTGGCAAGGGCTAACACAACTTTCTTTCTTTGTGGAGAATTCACGAAGTCTGCTTAGGTGTAGCTCTCTGCTAGGATCTGAGGGTGCTTTAAAGAGCTGATGTTTCTTTAAGTTTGAAGGGTCACGGTACCTGTAGCTGCCTTTCCTTCCAGCTGGTCCTAGTAGACTTTTTGTAGAATACTCACACAGTTCCCCGTGGATGACTGTCTTTCAGTCATCGTTTGTTTTTCAGTATGTTTCTCTGTACCTAGCTGAGATATTGTCTCCTCCTGGTTTGGTCTCCTTGATTTCAACTGAATACTGTTTTCTACTATTACAGGATTTTTGATGATATGATTATTTCAGAGGCAGGGAAGAAGAACCCTCCCTTACTCCTGATTACCCTACCTTCTGCCATCTCTCAGTGATTCTTTGTCAAGAGCCTGGCTCTAAATCTTGAATTGGAATCCTCTACTTAAACTTGGAACCTTCCACCATTATACTGATTGAGTACTGAACTGATTTTGTTTTTATACATAGGCCTGAGGAGTTTAATTTATCCTCTCGGGAAATCCCATTGCTTTCTTTTTTAAGCTAATAAGAAAAGAATTAAGTGACAGATAAAGTGCTCAGGACAGAAAAGCAAGTTGTTTTTTTTTTTTTAATATATTAAAATGTAACCATATATGTTGATAGATTGGTTGGTTCAGTTGATGTATCTGGTCCTCTGTGATTACATTTTTTACTAGGATGACAAACTCTCGGGTCACTCTTTCAACCTGTGCTCACAGTTAAAGGTTAGATCTCCAAGAGGATGACTTCTACTCTTAGACTTGTAGTTCTTGTGAGTCTATACTTTTAAGATTGTAACTTGTAAGTCCCCATCTCTGTGCTTTCTATTAACAGCTATTTGATTCAAGTAACTTTTGAAAAGTGGATACTAAACATTGTCCCACCTTATAGTAGTAATGGGAATTGACTTGGGAATATGTTATTTCTTTTAAAAATAGGCTTAGTGTTAAGAAGGAAAGTATCTGTAGTCCTATTGTAGTTTTACCTTCTAATTCCATATCTGCAATATTGGATTTATTTTTAATTGTCAATTATGCATGCTTCCAGAGGCAGAAGAGAGCAGCTTAAGTTGGTGAGGAGATTCAAAACAGTATTATCTGGACTAGATTCAGTGTAACTGGACTAGAAAGATTTAAGAGAGAACAGGATAATTGCCTTAAAAATATTTGAAAGAAGCCATACACTTACTTTGCTTGACCCCAAAGGGGACATCTAAATTTGATTTAGAATGTGTGGGGATAAGGAAGAGGAGAGAGAGGAGAGGAGAAAGAAAGGCTCCTTAGAGCCCAAAAATAAAATGTGCTTTCTCAGGAAATAGTGAGTTCCTCAATCTCTTTTGGTTTTCATATGGAGGTTGCATGTTTGCAGATAGTATTCCTATCTAAGGTGTTGGTTGAAATGGTTGTGTGAAACAAACTCTGAGGTTCTATTTCATTTGCTTAGCTTTTACTGTCTCATTCTCTCTACTCCCTCTTTTGCCATACATTTCATTAATAGCTTCACCAACTTTGTAATATAGAGTATGACCAATGAAAGAGGAACTAACTTCTACATAGACTGAAACTTTGATTTTGGTGTAATTTGCCCTCTGCCTTATGAAAATTAGATTATCACTTGCAAAAAATGAATTATTTGAAAAGTATAAGATTTTATTGCTTATATAGTTTGTTTCTTTCCTTGAGGTCACAATTTTTGATGGTTGACTATTCCTTTTTTTTCATAATTGGGAAGTATTTTGTCATGAATTGTAAGTTCGGTGTGTTTTTTCTAACTAAAAGGTTGAATTAGCTATATGAGAGATAAGTAATAAAAAAATCTTTAAAATATTGAATGTTTTTATATTGTTTCTGCTGTTAGTAACATTTTGAAGAAATGAGAACTTTATTATAAGAAAATCCACAGGCTGAATACAGTGATTTTTCTTAGCTTCCAGAGTTGTTTTCACACTTAATATTGTCTGCAGTTTTTACTGCTATTGTTACTGAATACTTGCCATCAGAATAGAGCAGAATATAAACTTTATAGGAAGATGATCATACTTTGCAACCTGAAATTATTGCAGTTACTGACCACACATATTCTCACAATTAAAACTTACACTAGAATGAAATTTTAAAGAAAAGATAAACAAAAACAGGTAGACAAAAAAATCCCCTAAAGTTTTTGAATATGCCTGTGTGCTCATGACATTAATGAGCTATTATGAATGGATGGATATAATCTTTGCTACCTTAATCCTGTAAATATATTCTAATGTTATTTATTCACTAAAGTGATAATACTTTCCAGTTATAAAATCAGAGACTCTAGTATGTGTGTTCAATTCAGTTGATTTGCTGGGTCAGGTCACCTGATTTTGTGAAAAATAAGTTATTTTTAAGGCATATATGGTTTTTTAACTTTAAAAGATGTGGGATATTATTTAATAAGATTTGTGAAGATGGTATCCATTTTAATAGCCATCATAACTGAAGCTTTCATATGAAGACCCAATATTGTTGTATATTATATCTGATATTTTCATAGAGACAGCCTGCTTCTAGTACTTAGACATTCTTTCTTGGCTCAGTTCTTTATCTGATCCAGTTCTGGTCCTAATCGTATAGGACCTAAACACCTGGAGGATCAACTAAAATCTTCATGCTTTCATCTGTTCTCCATTTTGTTAGCACTCAGCATTTGACCTACCCCAAATTTGGCCCAGTTCGAATAGAAGAAAGTACCTTCTTGGTTAATTGTTTCAAGCTGCAAAGATCTATAGGCCCAGGAAAGAGAAAATGTGAAACCTATTGTTTTATGTTGGTCTTGAGCCAAACTTAGGGGAAAAGTATAGGCACACATAAGGAGGATAGATATAGAAGAACAGATAGATGGTCTTTGGAGTCAGAATAACTTGGGTTCAAGATTTTTGACACACTCTCTTTGGGAACCTTTGCAAATCCTTAGCTTCTCCCTGCCATACCTAAGTCTCTCAGGTGATATAAAATTACAGATCCAGATTGCCTCCTTCCCTCTTTTCCAAATATTCATCTTCATTCACTGTGTTTCTTGTTAAAACCATAAAGTAGTGATACATATTAGATACATGAAAAGGAAATAATGTGTAGCTTCACAACGAAAATCTTTTTTTACCTCAACTATATATATATATAACTACATATTTTTTGATGTTAAAAATGCGAAAACAATTTCTACATTTCCCCCCTTCTTTTAGGAACACTTCCTAATATAGCCTTGTATCAGTTTGTCATTGAGTGGCTTCTATAGAAGCAAACAGCCAATTTCCAAATGTATGAATGATTGAAACTAAGAATTGGGAAATGTTGAGGAAGAAATAGAAGTAAGAGAGATGGAACTTTGTTGATGGTCCAGCAAGCTTGGGGATAGTTTTGAATTCCCACTTGGTCAACCAACTCTTTCTGTGTCAGGCTCTTATTTCTCTCTAATGGTTTCCATCTATGAGGATAGCAATAAGGATTGGACCTGTGATTTCATTGTGAGTTCATGTTGTCTACTGAAATGGTTTCGTAAGCTCTGCCAGTAAACAAATTAATTTATATCATGTTCTGAATTTAGATGTTGCATAGATAAAGCTAGGAGTTAGTGGAAAATCCTAATTACTTCTTCTACCCCAAGTGAAATCCTTGTAGTAAATAATAAACAAAACACCAAAGACTGTACTTTTTAAAATTAACATTATCATTCCTTTCCCGCTCTTATGGTGTACAAAAATCAGTTCAATGGATGCATTTTGGAGTTCAAATACTTTCTTTGTTAAGACTGCACTCATCTAGACTGATCCTTTCATGAAACTTAACTTCTGTGTAACTCCCATGGATAATATATGTGTAGTTAAACTGGATAACAGTGTCAGAAGAATGAGTCAAACTAGATAAAGTAGTAAAAAAATCAATGCCTTGAGTTTTAAAAGTTTATCTTTTTTTTACATTTTGAACTTAAAATTGATTCTGGGTTAACAGTTCCAGATTATGTAGCTCATGTCCATGTACTGGACAGGTAGCTGCACATCTTCTTTATCATACAAAATCACATGCTTGTCATGGGATGGCTATGGCCATCAAGTGTTTCTGATCAGCAAGATGAATTAGGCGGAAGTGCCTAAATGAGTCGAGCACTTCTAGATTTGAGCCAAGCAATTAAATGATTGGAATAATCTGTTACTTTCTTCATATAATTGTGAAATGGAATAGTAAAGTGCAGTAAACTGAGAGTAAAGAGAAATTAAAGAAAGCCAAATGAAATGTTAAAATCTCGCAGGATCAGTTTTGACTGCCTGTAGTCTATTGCTTATATAAAAATGAAATCAAATTTGAATCTGAGGAGGAAAAGGACTTGTGTCGTCAGTACATTTTTTAAGCTTTGAAATGTTGGAGTTTTTGTAGATATTCTAAAATCATGAATATATCACAAACATATTAGTGAGTTTTAGACTTGAGAAAAAGCCAGCATCCTCACACCCCCAATAATAATGACAATAATCAGATTTTTTTTTGTGTGTAGATCATCAGCTAAGAAATATATATATTCCTCATGATACACTTTTAGTAGTCACAAGAAATGTATGTCTAACTTCTAAAATTGTACTCATATCCTTAAATTTTTGGTTATTCTTTGTTTTATTTGTTTTTGTCTGAAAGGCTTATGTTAATATTCCTAACTGTTATATTTTGCTATCTATTGTTTCCTATAAATGAGTTATTTTTTCCTTTAAGTACCTACATGCTATATTAATTGACCTATATGTTATGTATTAATGTTGTTTCATTATCTATGGGTCCTTTCCTAATATATAGTTTTCCTGCTTATCTCTTTTAAACATGCCTATTTTTACTATTTCCATGATTGAGATTTTGAACACTATCCTTATTTACCAGATACATAATAAGTTCTACTCCAGCATCTAGTTTAATCATTATGTTTCAAGTGTGATTCTGGTAAACAACATATTGTTGGCTGTGTTCCCCAAGTCCTTTCTGGCCCTGTCCCCTTCTCCTTCCTTGCTATACTGCTGGATTGAATAACTAGATTGAATGGTTCCCCATCCTGCCTGTTCAGGGTTAGGAAAATGAATGCTTGTGTTGAGAGTCTGCCTCTGCCTTTGTGTCAAGTCTTAGATGCGCATGCTGGCCTCAATCTGGTTATTGACTTCTCCTGGCCCATTTATAGTCAACTGAATCATCCCCACAAGTTACTAAAAATAATACTGGTTCTAGCCTCCTACAATGCCCCAAGTAACCTCTGCCTCATTTCCTTTTCTTTGATTTCCTTGTGCAGCCACTGAAAATCCAAAGTTAAGACCATGTGAGTTTTGGCCTCTTGTTGCACCACTGCCACCATTCTTCACCACACCTGAACTGCCTGGGTGCTACACCTCTCTTTTTGTTTTCGTGGTCCTGTTTCTGGAGCTTGGAAAGGTATCTTAGGGTTAGGGTCCAATGCACTATGCTGTAATCGGAAAACAAATGAATTTACGATACTTTTAAACATTTCCATCCATGAGGATAGCAATAAGGATTGGACCTGTGATTTCATTGGTATAGAGAACTCCCAGGAGAGGAAACACCTTCCAATATAGGTTTCCATCTCAACTTATTAGAGAGTTGCTTGGAAAGGTTGAGTGACTTGCGAAGAGTCCCACAATCCTTATGCACAAGAGATGAAGCCAGGTCTATGAAGCCAGGCCTGTGGCCTTCCTATATCCTGTCTGCCTTCACTCTTAGATCTAACCAAACTGACTTCCTCTTTGTTTCTCATGCTCAACATTGCATTTCTCATCCAAGTATACCTTCATATTGACAGTCCCCCATGCCTAGAATACACTTCCTTTTTATAATGCTCTCATGGAGTCCTTCCTGTAAACTGAATCTCAAGTGCCATCTTCTCATGAAGTCTTTCCCAATTCCTGCCCCTGAATGTCTTCACTCCCCAACAGCGTTGCACCGATTATTTATACTGTATATATTTTATATATACTTGTCTCCCTTGTTAAAATGTAAGTTCATTGTAAATATGGATTTTTCCTTCTTTGTACTTGCATCCCACCTAGTATAATAAATAACACTTATGTGTGAGTCTGTCTGTCTCCCTTCCCCCATCCTCTGCTATGTGTGCGTATAAAGAGTGATGCACACACACACATATATACATACATTTATACACACGTAAATACTTGTGAATATAATTTATCTTAAGACAATTCTATCAGTTGAAAGAACTAGGAATGTTTTGTTTTGCGAAAAGATTCAGAGTTATGTAAGGGGTATCTTTCAAGTATTTTGAAGTGTTCTTCTGCGGAAAAGGTATCAGATTCATTCTGCGTGGTACCAGAAGGAAGCACCAGGAAGGCTGAGCCAGAGTGCAGAGAAACACATGTAGGCCTTCCTAACTCTAAAAGTGTAGTTGGTTTTCCCTGTTATGTCAGGGTCTTGGGTGGAGGCTGGGTGACTTTTCTCTCAGGTTATGTGGTAGGTAAGGGTCTTTTTCAGATAGAGTTTGGAGTCCATTACTCCTTTGTTCTCTAATGACTCTAAATTTCTGTGACCATTTTTGGGGGGAGGGGAGAGCAAATTTCCAATTCATTGTATAACAATTAGGTTTTAGAAAACATGTGGTATATTTGTGATTATCCTTGTAGGTAGCAGGAACTGTCAAAAACCTAAGTGTATGAACCTCTTGTTTGCAGCCAGATTTTCTAATAAAATCTAACAAAGTCCATCTAATGATGGACTCTTAGTCAGCTTCCCCTGATATTAAGTTGCCAGGCCTAGAGGCCTGTGTGGGCTACCCGAGTCTTCTTACCTCACCTCCGAGGTCTTCGGTTGGCCAAAACCGGATGCTCATATGAGAGAAAGGATGTTCCAGAGTCGAACAAGGGTTGAGCTTTATTTCAGGGTCTAGTTACAAGTGCAGGGGGGTCTTCCTTAGGAGGAAGAGGGGGAGATTTCCTAAGGAGGATAGGATCTTAAGGGATTGGAAGTAGAAGTACAAGCGGGGAGAGAGGGGGAGGGGAGAGAGGAAAGAAGAAAGCGGAGCCTACTGTCCTCTTGGCTCTTCACGTGCTAAGAGAGCTTTCAGGCTTCCTCAATCCTACTTAACCTTCAGCCACACAGTTTGCATCTCAATACTGTGCTGTTAGATAACAATAGTGTGCCCAGATCCTGGACGACCTTGAGGGCAGGGAGACTCCACCCATCACGTTTCTCACGGGAAGAGGCGGAATTACTCGAGATAGCTCGGTTCACCTCGATCCCCTGCCGTTTCCTGGGAGGGTCTCGTGAGAGCTCTAAGATTTAGCAGCTCCCACCTTTACCTGCCCGAGACTGTCCACACGGAATTGAGCTTCCAATCCCAACATCTCCCCTTCTTTGTTTTTCGCGGAGCTCACCTGGCTCTAGAGCAAACAGTGGCTGGAGGCTGAGTGGATTAGGAAGGCCTTTAGCATATGAGTACCCTACAACAAGACTTCATTCACACAGAAATCTGCAGCTAGCACAACTGACAAAGGGAGGCATGAAATAAAACAAAGATGAAACTAAATGGCTGTTACAACAGGGGAAGTGCAATCAACTAATCCCAAAGCATATTTTAAGAGGAGCAGCTGGTGTAGGCGCCTTACATCACCACTCCCTCAGTCATGCAAATGGATCTCAACGGCCAAGCCTGAATGGCCAAGCCTGTGGTATTCAGGTGAAAAGTTGGTCACCCCTTCCCCCCCCAATGTCCTGGGGTTGTGATATCAAAGTCCTCCTTCAGCCGGTGGAAAGAGATGCCTAGATGGGAAGCTGTCAGCAGCAGTGTCTGCGGTTGTGATGAGTGCTGCCTCCTCTCTGGGCAGCAAGGTTAAAGCTGTCAGCAGCAGGCTCAGGTGGTGTATGATCCTTCTCCGGGGTCTCCGGGGTCTCCGCCTCCTGTGTCTCCGCCGTCTCCAACATCGGTTCCCACCTATGGATCCTTCTAATGGGAATCCACGCATGACCTTTTCCTGTGGAGACACAAACATACCCTCGACCCCATATTAGTATCTTAAAATGTCTCATAGCTGGAGTAGTATGTGAGCCTTTTGAGACAGCTGTATCAAGCTCTGATTGTATTAGGCGACCTTTTCCCCTTCTTTGTTTAGCGAGGATCGCCTTCAAGGTGAGATTGATAAGAATGCATACTGGCTGGTTACTTTGGTATAGCTGCTGCCAGGTGCTTACAAATGCTTGATTAACATCTGTAAGGAACCTGAATTTTACGGATTTTTTCTTTATAACAAACACAGGGCATTCCAGGGTGCTAATTGCTCCTTAACCAGTAGTTGTAGTGCCTGGAGTTTTTCTGGAGTCAGGGGCCATTGCTCCACCCAAATCGGGGTGTCTGACTTCCAATTCAAGGGTGGGGACTCCAGAGCAACAGCAATGGCCCTTACTAAAAATTTGATAACCTCATCCCGAGGCGGCTCATAATGTCTCTGCCCCAGATGTTAAAACTAAGTCCTGGAATCACCAACGGCCATACGGTCCCTTGGCGATCCTCTGCCTCCCACTTTACTGGGTGCATTGTCTCTAAGGTATTTTGGCACCCTCCTATTCCCCACACTGGTCTTTGGCTTTCTTTGAGCTTCCAGTGCCGGGGTACTGAGCAACCGCTAAGGCAGGTCCTATCCGCTCCAGTATCAAGGAGGCCAGTCATGGGAATTCCATTGAGCCAGATTGTACACTCGGGTCTATTCTGTCCTATTTCCTTTAGTAACTGGATTTGAACTGAGTGCTTTAAAGGAAGGGCAATAGCTATGGGAAGCTGATTGTCTATATGAGCTGGCTCGGCTACCACATTGGAGCATGGAAGTGCTGTGGTGCCAGTGGGATAAACTCCTGTATATATAACTACGGGTGCATGAGAGGGGTTCTGTAATATCAGGGATTCCTCCTGTATGGGGTCTCTCAGGGGGATCATGGCAAACTGATGAGCTGCAAGCTGGCACTTCTCTAAGCTGTAAAGGTGTTGCATTCCTTCCTCTGGCCCCATAATCTCCTGTATTCTCCCTCCAAGGGGCCGTCCCGATTGTCTGCCAAAGGGTACACTTTCGGGGCCCTCGAGGGGCCCCTCACCCCGTTTCCCGACTTCCTACATTGTTTAGCTAAGTGACCTGGCTTTCCACATGAAAAACAAGGGTCCTGGCCCCTCCCTGTACTTATTTCTTTCCTACACTCTTTCTTAAGGTGTCCCGGTTTTCCGCAGTTAAAACATTTTTTCTCCAAAGAGATATTACTTAAGGCTGCGGCCAGGTACTTCCCTTGCACCTGTGCCAAGTAGACCTGACTTGATACCCTTTCACATCTCTGTATCATTTCTTCAACAGATGCATTCTTTGGCAGTCCCAGCATTGCCTTTTTGCAGTCATGATTACAATTCTGCCGCAGCAATGTCCTCAACACTATCTCTGTCCCTTGATTCTCCTCTCCCATGTCTCGGCCTACTGCCTCCTGCAGCCTGGCCACAAAATTAGTAAATGGCTCATTGTTTCCTTGCGTAATCCTAGTCATGGGAAACTCTCTCTCTTTCTTAGAGTCTATAACCTTCCAGGCGGCAATAGCCATTCCGGCAATCAAAACATAATCGGAGGCTGAGTACTGTAATTGATTTCCTGTAGCCTCAAACTGCCCTGTTCCTGTAAATTGCTGATAAGCCTGGGGGGCCTGAGACCCTAGCCCACCGGTAGTGCTCTTTACCCTCTGAGAAAATTCTGATACCCAAATCACATTCTGCCCAGGGGTAAGGCAGGCTCTAGCTAAGCTCTTCCAGTCATTAGGAGTCAGAACGAACTGACCACTGAGAGTTTCAAGCATGGCTATGACAAAGGGTGAATTAGGGCCATGCTTGGTACAAGCCTCTTTAAGAGTCGTCACTCTCTTCCACTCTATGGGTATGTGGCTCCTTCGAACGCCACCGGGGACACTGGGGTCCGCTATTTCTAGCACAGGAAATGTCCCTACTTCTTCTCCATTCTCTATAGCCTTTCTTATTCCTTTTTCCAAACTGGACTGTGGCCCTGAACTGTCTGACCAATGGAGCAGGTAATAAGGAGGCGCGGAGGGAAGGCACGGCGTATTCTCCCCTGCCTCGCCTTTTCCATCCGCTAGATGGAGCTCCGAGTCCATTTTTTCTTTACGCTCCTTAACTTTCCGCTTAACTTTCTGCTTGCCTGGACTCTCTGTCCCTCCCGTGTTCTCCCCTCCCCTCTCTCCACTTCCACTCTCATTCCAATCCCGCCCTGGCCTCTCCGGCCCTTCCAGCAGGCTCTTAATTACACCGAATATCAGGAAATCTAAATCCTCCAGCTCCCCAGGGTATTGTTGCTCATAAGCAGTCATTTGCTCTCCGACCGCTCCTCATTTTTCTCTTGATATTCCTGCCTGCTTGAGCCAAGGAGAAACTTTCCAAATCCTTTTACAAAATTCTCGGAGGTCATCTAACTCTATTGTGACCCCCGCCTTCCTGCATTCCCTGTGAAGTTTCTCAGCCCAGACCTCCTGTTCCTCTGGCTTTATTACTGGCAATAGATTCCCCATCTCTGCCCTTTTCCCATGGGTGTGGGAAGCTTCTCTCACTCTTTCTCTCCTTCCGAATCTAGGATTCGGGACTCGCTTCTTTCACAGCCCCTTCCGGGTGTTCCCCAAAAACACCCAGGATTATCTGCGCTCCCAGTCCCTGTTCAGGCGCCAACTGCCAGACCTAGAGGCCTGTGTGGGCTACCCGAGTCTTCTTACCTCACCTCCGAGGTCTTCGGTTGGCCAAAACCAGATGCTCATATGAGAGAAAGGATGTTCCAGAGTCGAACAAGGGTTGAGCTTTATTTCAGGGTCTAGTTACAAGTGCAGGGAGGTCTTCCTTAGGAGGAAGAGGGGGAGATTTCCTAAGGAGGCTAGGATCTTAAGGGATTGGAAGTAGAAGTACAAGTGGGGAGAGAGGGGGAGGGGAGAGAGGAAAGAAGAAAGCGGAGCCTACTGTCCTCTTGGCTCCTCACGTGCTAAGAGAGCTTTCAGGCTTCCTCAATCCTACTTAACCTTCAGCCACACAGTTTGCATCTCAATAGCGTGCCGTTAGATAACAATAGTGTGCCCAGATCCGGGACGACCTCGAGGGCAGGGAGACTCCACCCATCACGTTTCTCACGGGAAGAGGCGGAATTACTCGAGATAACTCGGTTCACCTTGATCCCCTGCCGTTTCCTGGGAGGGTCTCGTGAGAGCTCTAAGATTTAGCAGCTCCCACCTTTACCTGCCCGAGACTGTCCACACGGAATTGAGCTTCCAATCCCAACATTAAGTGGCAGAATCACAACTCAGACTTTTTGTGCCTGGGCCAAGTATCACAAACTAAACCCAGGTAGGCAGACTGAAATAAACTCCTCAGTTCAAGATAGATGGGCCTGGTGCAGAGATATAGAGCCAAAGGAAGGGCATTGTTGGGAGGAGGGCAGAGCAGCTCAGGGAAGGCTTAATTCACCCCTACTTGTGTCATGCTAATTTCTTTTTAAGTGATTTTCCTTGCTCATAGTTCGGTACTAGTCTCTATTGTTTCTGTGTTGCTGAAGGACTCCCAAGTAATTGTTGTTCAATGTTGTCTACCTCTTCATTACCCCAGTTGGGGTTCTCATGGCAAAGATACTGGAATGCCTTTCCAGTTCTTTCTCCAGGTCATTTTACAGATGAGGAAATAGAAAAAAAGTTAAGTGACTTACCCAGGACCCCACAGCTAGTAAGTGTCTGGGGCTGGATTTTGATCAACTAAGTTGTGCCACCTAGATGCCCCAAGCAATGTTAGCACCATTTAAATACAAAGCTTTCTAGTAATGTTACCACTTAATGCAAATCCTTCTAGTAATGTTAGCACCGTTTAAATCCAAAGCTTTCTAAATGTGATGCCTTGGGTCAGTGCTCAGACGATCTCGTTAAAGGTTACTACTTAAAGGTTACCAAAAGGAAGAAAACTTTCCCCAGTATTCTCTGCTCTGCTTGCGGTTGTATTTGTAGTTGTTCCTAATGGACCACTTCTGGGTCAGGGGAAGGGGAAAGTGGGAATACTTTTTACATAGCTCTATTAGAAAGTGGAAAAAAAAACGGCCCTGACACCTTTAGTGCTGACTCTCAAGGAGAAGGTCTGTGGAATGTACTTGGTCATTTATGTTACTTAAATGTCACAAAATGAGAGACGTTCCATGAGAGGCATTTTGATTGTTTGCTCTAAATCTGAAGAAGCTTCTTTCACCTTTAAGTTCATAACATTACACTTATTAAAGCTCAAAGATTCCAGTAGATTTCATGTCCAGGTGTTAGAACAAAGGACTGGTAGTAATGTTACTGTAATACTCTGTGCAGAAGATATTTTTCTTCAGAGACTAGCCTAAAGGCCAGTTGATTGAGAGTTGACTTCACTAGTAAATGATTCCAAAGCCTCTCACCTTCACTACTATTTTGTTGTCGTTATTGTTCAAATATGTCTGACTCTTTGTGACCCCGTGGACTATGATGGCATGCCAGGCTCACTCTCCATGGAGTTTACTTGGAAGAGATACCGGAGTGGTTCTCCAGTGGATCACTTTTTTGTCATAACTCTCTAGTATGACCTGTCCATCTTTTGTAACCTTGTACAGTGCAGCTCCTGGTTTGGTTGAGCTACACAAGCCCATCTTCCATGACAAGACAGTGATCCAGGTTCATCACTATATAAATTACTTAATTACATGGCAATAATTTAATTGTCAAGAATCAGTGTCACTGGACTAAACATAGAACACTTTCCAAGGGTTCTTTCTTTAGCCTTTATAGATTACCAGTTCTCAGTTCTTAATTCATTATTACAGGGTTTTTTTTTAAACAGTATTTATAATTAAAACTACAGGTTTGAGTTTAAAATCTATTGAAAGGATTAAGGTAACTTAAATATTTGACAGTTTGGTAGTTAACAGTTTGGAATCACCTTTGAGGCTTTTAATATAATTAGTGGTTTCTCTTTGGGTCTGTTGAATTCAAGATGTGTTAGGTTAATGTAATGAAAAACAGATGGTATTTTGTGTAGCTGCTCTACCTAATTAGGCCCAGCTAGTTCAGAATGTTAACCTGAGAGGTGTGTGGATAATATTGTGGTGCTGATGCTTGGAAAAAATTCCTTTGTAACAGATACTGCAAATCATCTGACTTGCTTCAGGGTAAAGAAATGAAGACATACCAGATGAGTTCAATTCAAGTTCATCTTGGTGATTTGAAGCATTGATTACAGAGTAGACTGTATACACCCCAGTGCAGCAGCCTGAAGCAAACATGCTTCTTATTGTGTATGCAAAGGTAATAAGAATTATATTGCTATATTCAAAAGGGGAAAAATCCCCTACTCATTGTAGCTTATCGACTCAAGCTAGAGCAGTGAATCAGGCTTCCTTGCTTTAGCTAAATCCTATATTTGTGAAGGCCTGCCCCTACTACATTATCTTGTTCCTCGGTATACCATATAGAAAAAGATAAAGCCTTCTGGAAAGGGAGTTTCCTGCTGCTTTGAAGTTCTTAGAGAGTACTCTTTTAGAAAATGAGCATATGGCTTTAATGTAGAAGTTTTTGTTATCTTTAGTTATAAATAGGAATGATATTACCTTGTAAGTATTCTAGATACCTGATACCTTCAGAAATGTATTTTTTTCTTTCTAAGGCATTAACTAATGAGTATTATTTTTTGATAAATTCTTACAACTTCTGGATAAGGTGGTTGGACATGAAAAGGTTGCAAACAACTCAGTTCCCCAAAAGCATGATGCACTTGCCTTATGAAATGCAAAAAACACAATTGAACCCTTCCATTCTATCTAGATTGTACTAGGAGATGGGACCTGAAATGAGAACTATTCTAGGGATGGAGGGTTACTTGTGACAGGAACTGGGCCAAGGCCAAGGATAGGACCTCTATAATGGAGATGCCTTTACAGACTAGCCCAAAGGCTATGCAGCCTCAGCTCTAATCCGCTCCTGGCACCAAAGCCTACAGCTTTCAATTTATTTTCGTTGACAACAGAGAGAGGTATGATCAAAATCAAGAAATGCTGTAGAAGTCAGACAGAAGGTGCAGACGATGACATTAAGTAGGTCCTGTTCTGTTTGTCTTCCAGTCCTAGACTTGGACTGTGGATATAGGGACCATCTTACCCTTGATTACAGTGAGGAAGGCAGGATCAAAGCTCAGCCAGCCAACTTTGTCCAGGACTGAAATTTAGGGGAAAAGCTTCTAACACACATCTAGGGAGGGACTCGGCCATAGTACAGCATCATTTCCTGCCAGGTATGTAGTGAGAAACAGCCTGGACTTAAGGAAAGTCCTAGGCCAAGAATTGAAGTTCTGTCCCAGGTCCCACACAGAAGTTTTGCTACTTTGAAGAACTAACAGAATAAAACCATTACAGGAAAGAAATATGGCAGGTAAAAAGAATCCAGTATAAAATCTCTAAAGAAGAAATAACTGAAAAATCAGTGCAATGAGAAGGAATTAGACACAAGGATTCCAGTTGGCAGAAATGAAGGAAGAGCTGAAATGAAAGATAAAAAGTGAAGTCAGAGTATTTGGAAAGAAAATATAGACTGATGCAGACATAAACCAATAAAATATTAGAACAAATTGAAGACTGAAAAATTAGAAAATTACGACAAGTGAGATATCTGCTATCAAAAATAAATGATCTGAAAAACAGGGTGAGTAGAGACATTGGACTCCATGAAAACAATGGCTTGAATGAGAAATCTGTATATCACGTTTCAAAAAGGTGTAAAAAGAAATTGGGAGAGCTATTAGAACTCGTATGTAAAGTGAAAATAAAATCTACCTATATTCCTAAGAAACCCCCAAATTGAAAATACTGAGAAATGCCATAACCAAAATCCAAATTTTCCAGGTTTAAAAAAATCTACTAAGAATTGGCAACAGTCAGAATCACCTAAAACTATGCAGCTACTATTTTAAATGAAAGAAAACATAGTGAGGTCTCAGCTCAGATCATACTGTTTGCATTCACAATGTTTGAAGGTATAGGGCAGTATGTAGTGAATTTTGAAAACAAATTTGTATTTACTTATTAACATAATATATAATGGATAGGAAACTTATTTCTGATTCAGTTTTTATTACAAAGCAATAATAACATCAAGCAAAATATTAAAAAATTGAAAATGTTGAACATTGTACCTAATGCTGTACCAAAACATTGAGTTACTATACCAAGCGTGCATTAGTGAGAGGAAGATGTCATTATTGTCACTTAAAATATTTTAGCAGTGTAGACTGAACTGTCTTCTCTTTAATGCATACACTGGTAGGTAAAGAGAGATTTATCCAAATCACAGCAGTTTTGCATGCCCCATCAACATTTGGGTCTTCTGTATATTTTTGCTTCACAGCATCTACAGGTCAGATGATATCTTTAAAATCCTTGAGAGAGAACATTTTCATTTGCACATTATCTGGTTCTTGTGCATCATTGTCTTTAAAGACTCATTTCCAGACATCAGTATTATCTGGTACGCTGAAGCCGAGCTTTTTTGTAGTGTTTGTTATTTCTTCTTTAAAAGTCTGCTTTTGAAAAGGAACTTTTAGTATTATTATTTGTTCAGTGTGTAAAAATGCACTTCCATCTTATGCACAATTGCTTCAGGTTATTTCTTGCCAAACATGGTGAATACATTTATTGCATCTTCATGTTATAATTTTTCCAGAAGTCAATTAAGGAAATTACATCATTGCCTGAAGTTTTAGCAATTGCCTGTTTTTTCATAAGTTTTTTTCTTAGTTATTAGACTTTAAATATTACAATGACTCCTTGGTCTGTACAATAAACATATTGTATTAGTGGCAAAAAATACTTTGTTTCCTACTAGTTCTGTTGAATTCCTATGCATGACTTTAAAGAAAAACTTAAATGATTCCTCATCCAGGAATACCTTCCTAAGCATCTCATCAATAATAACCTTCACATTTACTCTTCCACCTCTCACCTCAGATAAGACTTTTTGTATACCCCATGTACTTATATATTATTTCACATTATCATTCTCTTTGTCTATTTTTTATCTTTCCTACTATACTAGTGAGCTCCTTGAAGAAATTTCCAACATAAGCCTAATTTCTCACTTGCATCAAAGAAAGGTTAAGGGAAGAGGATTCTAGAAATTCCTTACACCAAACAACCTTAACAGCAAGCCAACTCTTGTGTTTTGGGCATCTCTAGCTAAAAATATTTCTTTATTGCTGATACCATTTTTTTTGTTTAATTGATCTGACATCACTGGTAATAGTGGATGACACAGGTCAGATTGCCTGTAGAATAAAGAAACAGGATTAAACACAGATATCTTTCTAAATTTTTATTTATTTTTAACCTTGTAGTAATGCTTCTCAATACTCAGTAACAGTAAATCTTCAAAATAAAACCAAAACTAAAGAATATATATTGTTTTTAGGGAATATAGGCTAAGGAGTAAAGAAAAGGATCTGCCTTCCTGATGGGTGGAGGGAAGATAGTCCTGAGTGGAGATGAAATCGCTAATAATAGCATTTAGTTAAAAAAAAAACATTTTAAAATTTGCCAAGTGTTTTATAAATATCTCATTTTATCCTCACAACAACTCTGGGAAGTAGGTGTTCTTATTGTATGCATTTTATATAGGAAGAAACTGAAGTAATACAGCATTAAGTTTATAATGTTTGTTTATAATGTTTATAATATTGAACTAAGTCTGCATTTCATTCCCATAGTAAATAGTTTTTCACCATTTTCATCATAGAATATTTTGTTGTTTTTCAGTTCTTTCGGTCATGTCTTACTCTTTGTGACCCTATTTTGGGTTTTCTTGGCAAAGATACTAGAATAGTTTGTCATTTCCTTCTATAGCTCATTTTGCAGATGAAGAAAGTGTAGCAAACAGGGTTAAATGACTTGCCCAGGCTGGATGTGAACTCAGGTCTTGTTAATTGTAGACCCAGGGCTCTATATATTGAGCCACATAGCTCTCTCATAGTAAATAATAGTTTGTTATCTTGTGCTGGCCTCTTTGCCAATATTTTATTTAAAGCTTGTGTTTCAACATTTGTTATAAATATTGTGATTTTTCTTATGGGGCAATAATATATAATTACATTCATGTATATGTATATATATATATATATACATACATACATACTTTTGAGGAAGAGTTTATGTATTTATATGTATGTATATATGACTAATATATCTCTGAATCTCCTCTTACAAAAAATTTCACACACTTCCTTTCTGTTTTTCTATTGAATGAATGTAGTGCTATATCAGACTTTGTGCACAAAAACTTTCTTTGTAGCCCAGGATGAGTGCTTATGTGGTGGTCAGAGGAAATGATACAAAGACATTCTCAAGGTCTTCCTTAAGAACTTTGGAATTGATTGTGTGACATGCGAGATACTGGCAAAGGACTGCCCAGCATGGCATGCCATCATCAGAGAAGGTGCTGTGCTGTATGAGAAAAGCAGAATTGAAGTAGCTTAAAAGAAATGTGAGATGCACAAATTTAGAGAATCCTCCTCAAATGTTCACATGGATTATTAGTGCCCAACATATGGTAGAGCATTCCAAGTTCATGTTGGTCTGATCAGCCACAGTTGGACACACTGCAACTTAACTGTAACAGTGATGTCATTTTGGTCTTCCTCAAGAAAGAAAAATCAACCAACCAGAATTTAGCACAGTGCATGGCACATGCTAGTTGCTTAATGAGCATTTAATGACTGTGTTCTAACCTTCCCTAATCAATTCAGATGAAAATGAGATTCTAGTGATGTCTGCTGTTCTATTTTCTTTTCCTCTCTTTATATACTTTTTCTTGCATATCATGATTATATGAGAGAATAAGTTGTCTCCTTCCTTCTTTCTTCTCTTGCATTTTCTGTTGTCTCCTTTTTTTCTTTTATAAAAATCATCAAAATCTTAAGTATTTTTTTCCTCCATAGGGCCTCTGTTTCATTAAATAACCTCTTTGAACATTGATGAAATTATAGCTGTGAGGGAGTGATTGCTTCTCTCTTATCATGCTTTTAAAAATGATAAAATATCCTCTAATTGTTTAGATATATTTATGTTTTTATGTTTCTCTTGCCTCCTCTATTTGAATTTCATGATTTCTATTTAACACTGGTCTTTTCATATTAAATGTGTGGAAATCCCCCCTTATTTTTAGTTTGCTGTTTAAGTTAGTCTTTATTATGGGGCTATATCCATTGTCTTTTAGATTATTTTACTCCAAGCTTTCCTACTGCATTAGTGATAGTTGCCATATCTTTTGTGATGTTCACTGAAGCCCTTCTGTATTTGAACTCCATTTCTGGTATTTTTCTTTGACCTTGAAAGAGGATTTTGTCATGCTACTTTATAGGAGTTTTAAATTTGGAATTTCAGGTGGTAAAAAGTAGATTCTTTATATTTCCACTTTGCCCTCTGGTTCTAATAGGTCTGGGCAGTTTTATTCGTGATTTCTTGATATAGGGCGTTGAGAGTATTTTTTTAGTGATGGCTTTGATGTAGTTTAGTGTTTCATAGATCTTTTTTCTCTTTTAGGCTTTTTTCTAGCTAGGTTTATTTTTATATGAGACAATTTATATTTTCTTTTATTTAAAAATCTCTTGATTTTATTTTCATGTTTCTTACTTTTTGTAGTCATTAACTTCTCTTTGGTCCAGTCTAATTTTCAGGTAGTTTGTAACTTGGATAAGGATTTATATCCTTTGTTCCAGATCTTTCCTTTACAGTTCCTCATTTCTTTCCCATTTCTTTCCTTAGGAGTTCTCATTTGATCTATTATGGATATTATTTAAAAAGCAAAAATTATTTTAAAAAACCACCTCTTCGCTTCTTTCAGAAATTCTAGTTGACTTTGTTGTGAAACTGTGTTTTTGTTTAAGATTTTGCTTGCAAATGTTGTAGAGTTAATACCTCCATTTGGATTCATATTTTGGGCATCCCTAGCTAAAAATATTTTTAATAGTAGGTTTTTTTTTATTGCTCATAACCTTCGAGACTTACTTCTTGAATTGGAACTTTGTGTTAGGACCAAGATCTCTCCATTTCAGAAGGGAATGGAGGAGCTTTGTTTGGTACTGATCTTTCTTTCTGTGTGGCTTGCTGCAGAAATGCTAGATTCTTCAGAGATCTTAGGGTAGGCTCAGGGCAGGGAGTTAGACATTTTATACACCAAATGGTCTGATCACTGAGCTCGCAATCTAAGATTTACAACTTTTAAACTCTGATTCAGAGTCTGAGCACCATATTTGCAGGCTTGTGTCTGCTTCAAGAATGTTCCCTGCCCTGGTTACTCAACTACAAGTCTTAGCTTTTCCTCTCTCCTTCCTTATGCCTTTCTCCAAATCCCTGGCCAGCTCTGATCTGTGGACTGAATCTATGGTCTTGCTCTAGGACTAAAGAAACAAAGGTATAGGCTGTCATTTTTCCACATACCCTGCCCAGATACAACATCATAGGCCTCAGTTTCATTCTTCTTTGCTCCTTAACCCTGTTCCAAGACCAGTTGTAGCAAATTAACGTTGTTCTGAATTCCATGATGCAATAGCTCTCTGTAGGTGATAAACACCAGTCTTGCCCTGGGTCAGAAGACTCCAAGACCCTTACTCTGAGATAGAGTAGCTCCGGTGCTAGACAGCTCAGCATTGGGCTTTCCTGATTGGAGCCTTTCTGAAGATCTCGAAGGCCTTTGTTGGTCTCTCTGCATTGACCTGGAATAAACTTGCTGATCACCAGTTAATCTGGTGCTCTTCCAATATCTTCAAAGTCCTTGTTGGAGAAAGCTGGGCTGCGCTGCTTCTTCTCGGTCCATTGTCTTTTTAACTTTGTCTCTTTAGCTTGTGGGCTAAAGTAATTACTCTTTGTGTTTTGTTTTGTTTTTTTCAGATCCGAGGAGGGAAGCTCATGATTACATATACACGTAAGAGTGATGCTGGCAAATATGTTTGTGTTGGAACAAATATGGTGGGAGAAAGAGAGAGTGAAGTAGCAGAGCTTACTGTTTTAGGTAAAGGACTTTTTGTCTAATCTAAATGTCTTTTCCCCCCAAATATTGTATCTTCTTTCAGGTTTATAAGAATGAGTAAATTACATCCCAAAGATATTCTTCAACAGTTCCTTATGTAGCTTGATGTCCCACAGGTAGAGAGTATAACCACATGTATTCAAATCAATTATTGTCAATATCACCATGTCAAAACCATTAATAGAGATAGTAACATAAATATTCCCAATGAGTAACAGTGTGTAAGAGAAAGGACTTAATAGTTTACTTAATATATCTAGTCTATTGATTTTGTACAAAATAGAACCTATGATTTTAATTAAAAGATGTTAATATCTCATTTAAATATACTTCAATATTTGGTAATCTTATATCTGGAAAATCACTAAAACAGATAAATGACAAAGACTTCTGATTGGTTGAGATAGCTGTCACCGAGCCTGTTCATGAAGTCATTTAAAAATCTTTTAACTCTTTCTGATTTTCACCCTTTTCTAGAAATAGCATTTGAATTAGTTTTTTGTTGTGGTTGTCAGTGCTCTATTCTTTCTTAGGACACTGTTATTTCTCAGCCCTGTTCTTCAAGACAGTAGAATCCTGTCAGAAGGCACAATTAAGACAAATCAAACCAGCATATCGCTCATTTCTGAGAAAATTTGCAATAAGAGCCCTTTAGAACATTATTATGATGTAATATAATCAGTGTTGCAGACAATAATAATAATCTGAATTTATATAATGCTTGATAGTTTGCAAAATGTTTTACATGCATCACTTGAAAGCTCAAAACAATCCTTCAAAGTCTTCAATTGTTCCTATTTTACAGAAGAGGAAACTGGGTCTCAGAAAAGTTAAATCATTTGCCTAAGTTCACAAAGTTAGTAAGTGCTTGAAGAAGTAGTCAAATTGGGTTCTTCTGATACTGAGTCTAGAATGCTACCCATTGTCTCATACGGCAATCGTCTTGGGATATCAAGAAAATGTGTAACTGTGTTTGCAAAGTCAAACCAGTATGCAGTATTAGATTATAGATCAGAGGCATCAAATTCCTGTTGAGCCAGATTAAAATGTTTAACTAAATAAATAAAAATACAGTAAAACATAAATAATGCTCATCTGAGGTTTCCTCAATCAATATGCACCCCACAGAGATCTGTTTTTGAATTTTGATTAAAATAAAGGTTTTGGCCTCCAAAGGAGTGAACTTCAGCTATGTGGCAGATTCATTCATATCAAATAATTTGTTCCTTAACCATACTATATAAAATCTTGTTATCCTAGTAGTTTTATCAATTTAATTTAACCCTATTTGGAATATTGTATGTAGGAAACTACAGGTACAGAAAATTTCAAGTACGTTCTTTCTCTGAATTTTCAGTTCAAATGATAAATATTCCATTCCTTATTTGTATTCATTATGTAATATTTGAGTGTAAAACTATGGCAAATGATGTATTACATGAAAAACTAGTTAAATATTGTTATTTAGGATACTGAATCAATATTATAGCTTTTTTTTCCTCTTGAAAGAATTTTAAAACTATTTCCATTAATGATGCTTTACTATAAACTGGTGTGTACTATAAGAGCAGCCTCTGTGACAGCAGATGTGATTCATCAGTATTAATAAATTACTTTGAAGTAAATCTTTCCAAATTGAGACAAAAAAGGTTAAAACAGAAAAAATGAAGACAATTATCTGAATAGCTTTGCTGTTTTAAGAATTAAAAACATTTTTATGACCTATTCAATTGATCAAATTCATAGGTTGCTCTTCAACTCTTTTTTTCATATAAAGAAAATCATGGCCCTATCTAGCCATATATTGGGTTTTCCTATTGCTGGTATGAAAATTTTAAGATTTAATTATGAAAAATAGGACATTGTATTATAAAAATCATGTGTATCACTGTATTTTTAAAAATTATTTTTAATTTATGGAATAAAGTCAACATTTCTGTAACATAGTATAATTTTTTTAACAAGGTAGTTGTGCATGAAACTGCAAATCTGTTATGTATAATTTGCTATTCCCTTTAAATATATAATAAAGTAATCATATAGATTTCTTTTTTTCTTCCCTCCCCTCTCCCTATGCTGAAGATGGCTATCATTAGGCACAAGTATGAATGTATAGAAAATCATCTTATGCAAGCTTCTCTTTCTATGTTCTTTCTCTGGATGAAGATAGTGTCTTCCTTTGGATGTCACTTGTAGTCAGTTTGGGTATTCAGTAGTCAAAATGACTTATTCACTCAAAGTTATTCTTAAAACAATATTACCGCAATAATGTTCTCTACTTCTGCTCGTTTTGCTCTTCATTATTTCATTCAAATATAGCCATGTTTTTCTAAGATCATTGAGCTCATCAGTTCTTATAACACGGTAATATTCCATCACAATGACATACCACAGCTTGTTCAGCCATTTCCCGACTGATGAGCATCCCTTAAATTCCTGTATAAATATTTTAGAACTTATAGGTTCTTTCCCTTTTTCACTAATGTCATTGGAAGTAGGCCTAGCAGTGCTATTACTGCTGGGTCAAAGGTAAAGGCAGTGTAATAAGCCTTTGGGCGTAATTCCAGATTGCTCTCCAAAATGGTTAGTTCAATTTGAAATTCCACCAACAACTGACTTAGTGCTTCAGTGTTTCCACATTCCCCTCTGAATTCTGTCACTTTTCCCTTGAATCATTTTAGCCAGTTTGATTAGGTGTAAATGATACCTCAAGGTTGTTTTAATTTGCATTTCTCTAATCAATAATGATTTAGAGCATTTTTTTCTTAATAATGATAAATTGTTTTGATTTCCTTATCTAAAAACTGCCTGTTCATATCCTTTGGCCATTTTTTCAGCTAGTCAATGACTTACATTCTTATAGTGCTTTTAGAGTTCTTTATATATTTGAGATGAGACCTTTATTTGAGAAGCTGTCTATAATTTTCCCCAAAATTTTCTGCTTTTCTTCTGATCTTGGCTACATTTGTTTTATTTGTACAAGTTTTTTTTTTTTTTAATTTAATGTAACTGAAATTATCCATTTTATACCTCACTCTGTTTTCTTGTTTATTCATCAATTGTTTGCCTATCTCTAAGTCTGATAGGTAATGTATTCCATATTCTTCCAATTTTCTTGTAAAAATACCTCTTTATCTAGGTCATGTATCTGTTTTGCCTTATCTTGGTAAATGGTGCAAGATATTGGTCTATGCTTATTCTCTGTCATGCTGCTTTCCAGCTTTCCCAACAACTTTTACCAGACAGTGAATTTTATCCCAAAATCTTGTCTTTGTGCTTCTCAAATGCAAGGTTACTATATTTATTTGCTGCTGTAAATTATGTCTACTCTGTTCCACTGATCTCCTTTTTAGATGAATAGATCAATCTACATTGATCTATTTCTTAGCCAGTACCTGATACTTTTAATAATTACTGCTTGAAATATAGTTTAAGATATGATACTGCCAAACCTCCTCCTTCCTTTACATTTTTTTCAATAGTTTCTTTGATATCGTTTACTTTTTGTTCTTCCATAAAAATTTTGTTATTTTTCTCCTTCAGAATTTTTTTTTGTAATTTAATTCAGATGACATTGAATATATAAATTAGTTTAGGTAAAATTGTAATTTTTATTATATTGATTGTGTTTACCCATGAACACTTAATATTTCTCTGGCTATTTAAATCTGATTTTATTTGTATAAAAAGTTGTTGTTTTTTTGTAATTCTATTTATACAGTTGCTGGGTTTGTTTTGTCAGGTTTACTCCCAGGTATCTTATCCTGTCTGGAGTTGTTTTAAATGAGGTATCTCTTAACTATCTCTTCTTGCAGGGTTTTGTTTGTGACATGTAGAAATGCTGATGATTTTTAGGGATTTACTTTATATCCTGTTACTTTGCTAAAATTATTAATAGTTTCAACTAACTTTTTAGTTGTCTTTGGAATTTTCCAAGTATATCATCATACCATTTGCAAAAAGTGAGAGTTTTATGACCTCATTCCCTATTTTTATTCCTTCTATTTTTCTTTCTTCTCTTATTGCTAGGATTTCCAATACAATATTGAATAATATTGGTGACAGTGGGTATCCTTGTTCCACACTTATTCTTGCTGGGAAGGCTTCTAGCTTATCCCCGTTACAAATAATGCTTGCTCATGGTTTTAGGTAAATGATTTTTATCAGTTAAAGGAAAAATCCAATTATATTTATGCTTTTAAATATTTTTGTTGTTTTTTTTAATAGAAATGTGTGTTGTACTTTATCAAAAGCCTTTTCTGTATCTATTGATATAATCATGTGATTTTTTAAAAAAAAATAAGCTGCTATAAAATAAGATAAAATAAAAATGAAAGTGAAAAATAAAAGAAAAATAACCTGATCATAGATAATACGGTGTAGAAGATGATCTTGGCTCATGTTCAGTGAAACATAATGAGGCAAAAACTTCTGTCACAGAAAGTAACATCAAATTGTCACAAATCCAAAAAGAGTTCTTGGCATAGCTTAAAAAGGAATTTGAAAATCATGTGAGAGATCAAAGAAAAATTAGGAAAAAACCAAAAGCAATCCGAGAAAATTATGAAAAGAAAATCAACCAATTAAGAGAGAGAGCTCCAGAATCTTAAAGAAGAAAATAACTCCTTGAAAATTAGTATCAGGCAAGAGGAATTGAATAATAAATAATTAAACTAGAAAAAAAAGAGGATCATCTAAAGCATCTCACCAACTGATCTGGAGAACAGATTGAGAAGTGACAGTGTAAGAATTGTTGGACTACCTGAAAGTTATGTTCAGAAAAAGAATCTTGATTCAATATAATAAGAAATTATTAAGGGAAATTGCCTTGAAGTTCTAGGATAAGAGAGTAAAGTAGAAATAGAAAAAAAAATCTACCATTCCCCTGAAAGAATTCCCAGGAAGAAAACTTATAGTAATGCCATAACCAAGTTTTAAGACTCCCAGGTTAAAGAGAAAACATTATAAGCAACCAGAAAAAAAATGTAAATACTGCTACAGAGATATAATCAGGATTTCAGAAAACCTGGCAGCTTCTACACTAAAAGACTGTAGGTGTCGTAGCATTATATTTAACAGAACCAAAGAAATGGGGTTGTGATCAATAATAACTTGAGTTAAGTATTATCTGAATGGGGAAAAAAAAGGACAGTTGATTAACTGAAGGACTGTCATTGTAATTTTGAATTTGACATTGTTTGACTTAAATGGTATCATAGGGGAGGTGAAACATTTTCTTCTAACAGAGAAAAAGAAGAATGGGGAAGAGGATCCTAGAAAGTCCAAATACTGTGTACCCAGCAAATCCTAGAGAGCACCACTGTTGTTAAGTCATAATCAACCATCATATTTTTGTCACATACACTTTACATAAATGCATTTCAGAAAGTAACCATTTTCATTTTAATGGCATCATTGAAATAATAAAATTTATTACAAATAAAAGTTTAACTTTGTCTCACTGTCATGTATCTTTTATATTAAACATTGTGTATTTAATTTTAGAGAGACCATCATTTGTGAAGAGACCTAGTAACTTGGCGGTAACTGTGGATGACAGTGCAGAATTTAAATGTGAGGCCCGAGGTGACCCTGTACCTACAGTAAGATGGAGAAAAGATGATGGAGAGCTTCCCAAATCCAGGTATCATGTCAACATAGTTAATATTCTGGTTAATAATATTAAAATATCTAGTAATAAAATATCTAGCTAACAATTTTCAGTTTTATTATAATCTTATTTTATAAGAATTATCAAAACACAAGTAATAGAGTTACTCTTCACAAAATTCAACCAAATCAGCTGGTTTAGAGCCATGGAAACTCTAGCTCAGGTGATGATGGATAGTTTGGGAAAATCAAGAATAGAAAACTTTACTTTTCTACTGAAATAAGGTGGATTTACATTATTTTCTTATTCTACATGATTATTTTAAAGTCAGAAATAACTGACCCAGGTAGCAGATAGATTTCTCTTTTCCCCAAAAGGAACATCATCAGCTGCAGTAGTAGGATACAAGTTCTTTGGCATTTGACTATTTCCATTAACTGGTTAGAGATTGGTGCTTAATTCCTCATGACAAGATTCCCTATCTTGAGGAATGAAGTCAGAGTGAAGCAGATAGGTGCCACAGATAGGACTGCTTTCTAAGGTTTGTGAATAAGACACACCTAGATAATTGGGAGTTCCTATTATATAAGACAGGAGCATTTTAAAATAATATGTTTTTCTTGGCAATAGTATTCCGAAGGTTCTGAGGCCTGTAAAATTATACAGTGATTATTTTAGCTTAACTGTTCAACATTACAGACTGTTTCACTTTTTGCTTTAAAGTCAGATCAGAGCAAAAAATGGTATGTTGGTGTGTTTACGTTTATAGCTATGTAAGTAGTAGTCAGATTCTATGTAAAAAACTCCCGACTTTTTTTTCTGTTTTATATGTACCTAAGATATGAAATCCGAGATGATCATACATTGAAAATCCGGAAGGTAGTGGCAGGAGATATGGGATCATACACATGTGTTGCAGAAAATATGGTTGGGAAAGCTGAAGCATCTGCAACTCTCACAGTTCAAGGTGGGCTGTTTGTTTTGTATTCTTTTGTTTTGATCAGAGAGTACTTTAAAAAATCTTCTGTTGCCTTACGAAAGAGGTTTCTCTGCATTTTTAAAGGCCAGGACCTGGACCTGCAAGTCCTGGAAGGTTTTGCAAAGCTCAAAAAGGCTCTAAGTATGCCCTCACTGCAGATTTGATGTCTTTTATATGAGGACCTGCCTTGCTAAGTTTGAAGAGGTTCATCACTATTGATCACAAAGTGATTTTCTTTTCTTTTTTTTAATCATGCAATGCCTGAAGACCAAGATATAGAAAAGCTATGATTTTTGACAGTTGAAAGGAGTAACCAAACCATCATCATGAGAAGATTATGTGAATTAGATTTGGAATGGTCTCTAAAGCAATCATCTAGTACAGCAGTTCTCAAACTGTGATCCGGGTGCCCCTGGGGCCCCCAGAGACTCTTTTATAGAGTGCATGAGGGAGGTCCAAAATGTGTTCATGATAATGCTAAGTTGTTTTAATTCTAATATGCTAAATATGAATTGATAAAACACGTACAAAGAAAACCTTTTTTGGGGTAGTGGATGTCCTTGGTAATTTTTATGAGTCTAAATGAGTCCTGAGACCAAAAAGTTTAAGTAGTATCTCTTCCAGTTCCCTCATTCTACTAGACCTGAGAGCTTAAGTAGTTTATCATAAAGTTAATAAGTAGCAGACTTCAAACTCAGGTCATCTGATTTCAGGTGCAAAATGATGCAGTGAAATGATTCTCAAACCATTATGCTCTTAAAATTTTTGAGGACCCTACAAAGAGCTTTTGTTTATTATGGGAAAGGCTCTTGGGGGCCCCTCAGGGAAGAAAAAACCACAGTCTTAATCAAATTTTACCTATTTGTGGTTATGGTTATAGCATTCATCAAAGTTAAACCCTATCCCCTGTACAAAGTCTGGAGCATTCTGAGAGGAATGTAAGGATTCCAGTGACATTTATAAACCTGGACCACATAGTATACTTTCATACTATGAATCCATGATTTCATTGAGGAAGCGCTGTCCTCCATACATGTAGAGTGAAACCCTTCAGTGCCCCATTCTATACAATTTTTGCCCATATTTTCCCATAAATCCTCCAGAGAAGATTTTGAATTTACTATAAGGACATTTTAAAAGGGTAAAGAAATTAGTTGCCAAAGTGAATTTTTCCTACTAATTTCTTGCAGCTGACACAGAGTTTGCACTCTGCAGTAGATAAATAGAACTCTTAATTTGGTTTTCATTTTGATAAATGATGAACTCGTATACAACTGTGGTTTTGCTGCTGTTGCTATTTTTTTCCTATGGCAAAAACTTTAGTGAAATTCAGTGAAGTACTGTACATGCATGTGCACATTCTCTTCACTGCCTTTGTCGACATGATCCAGATGGTTATCATTCAGATAATCCCTTCTTTCCTTTCCCTCAGGCAAGGAATGATGTCATAAGAACCTTTTCTTGTTATCCCTCCAGCTCTGATTGTCCTTCTGTTTATTTCTCTCCTTGTCATTATGGAATTCTGGGGTGCAGTGTGGGGGATGATGGCGTTAAAGACATTTTACTGATGAACAACCATTTCTTTTTGTATAAGATCAGTATTCAAGGGCCTTGTCCATGAATTACTTAGCTTGTTTCTGTGCATCTTAACATTGGAAACATTTCATGCTGTTAAGTGTTCTGAATATACCCTCTCCTCTAAGGCTATTAAGAAGAAAAAGGTGACTTTTAAGGGAATACTTCCATTGTGGGCTTTTTTTAAGAGTCTTGTGAGCTTTCATACTTAGATAAAAGAAGAAAAATATTTCCTTACATTATGATCATTAGTTTCAATTTTTATTTCAATCTTATAAAAATAAAAGAGAAAAAGAAAAGACCAAGGCCACACATTAAATTAATGACACCTAGCGTACTTGGATTTTAATCTCAGAGTTGTGGCCCATGTGTATAGTTGTAAGTTTAAGACAAGTTAAGGAATATAAAAGTCTGAAAACTAGTGAGAGTTTAATAGACTGTTAGGAAATCAGAACATTAAAAATTTTGCATTTCCTAGGATTCATGATAGTTTTAATTAATATAATTCATTTTGTGTAGTTCAGCCTTCTCTTAATCCACTAGTTTTGAAAATACAGTATTAATCTTGATGAGAATGATAATTGTGGATAGAGAGCCAGCCTTGGGACCAGAAAAAGTCACATTCAGCCTCTGACATACAAGTTAACACTCACATAAACACACTTTATTTTTTAATTCTTCCAGGAAACTCTGTAACAACAAATTGCAGAATAGTTGTTGATTTGCATCTTGGTAGACCTACGGCAGTGACATAAGAATGTTTAAAATAATTGTGATTGACATTTATATCATATGTTAAGCTTTGCGAATTAATTTATATGCTTCCTTGTGTTTGAGCTTTACAATAGCCCTTTGAGGTAGATCCTATGAGTATTATCTTTACTTTTTCAGATGAGAAAACTGAGGTTCTGTGACTGAAAGATGTTAAATGCCAAACAGGACTTTGTATTTTGTCTTAGCGGTAGTAGTTAACCACTGAAGCTTCTTGAGTACAGGAAGGACAAGATCAGGTCTAATCTTTAGTGTTATCAGTTTGTCACTTTTGAAGGTAAAAGAAAGGGAGCTGGATATGGAGGAAACAATTAGAAGTTTTTCAGTAATCTAGACTATAATGCATGAGGTCTTTAATTAGGTTGGTTGTGTTATTCATGACAAAGACTGGGAGAGGTGTTATCAAATCTGAATCCATAAGATTTTTCAACTGATTGGATACTGAGTGAAGAGTTAGTTAACAGTTCCTGGTCTCCAAGCCTGAGTGAGAAATTGGGAGATAAGAAAGAGGACTGATTTTGGATGTTAGATAGAATGACAGTGAGTTCTATTTGTTCATCTTTATTTTAAAGTCCTAATAGGATCATGCAATAGAATATATCTACCAGGCATTTGGACAAGCAAGACTGAAGTTCCAGACATTAGAGCTGGAAATATAGACAGTTTGTTTAATTTCACAATTCATTTCAATTCAGCATGCTATTTATTAAGCACCTTTTGATATTCAAGGAATTATGCTAAGTGCTAGGGATGTAGGATACAAAAGCAAAGGGAAAAGTAAAGACCTGTCTTGATTGCGCAGAGCCTGTATTCTACTAGGAAGAACAACCTTGTAGATAAGTATGTGCAATGTAGTCTGAAGGGAGAATATTTCAAACTGGAAGACATAAGTGAGCTGAACTTTAAAGGAAGATAGGTATTCTGAGAGGTTGAATTGAGGAGGAAGTCTAGTTCTAGAATGAGGGGATGACCTCTGCAAAGACATATAGGTGGGGTAAGGCTTATCAGGTGAAGGAAACAGTTAATGTGCATATTCAACCAGAAGTGAAAGTACATGAGATAGAGAAATAATATGAAAGGAGGCTGGAAAACTGGACAGGACCCAGATTTTGGAGAATCTTACAAATGAGGCTGAGGGACTAGTATATTACTCTAGAGCTAAAGGAGAACTACTGGCCATTTTAAGTAAGGTAGTGGCACAATGGGGCTACATTGTTTTGTATCTGTGCTTTCAGCACCTAGCTTGGTGTCTGACAGGTACATAGATGCTTAATAAATGTTGATTGGTTGGTTAATGAATTAATCAAGGAAATCCAAGCATTGCTTGACATGCACAAATAGGGATCAGTATAAGACATGGCATGAAGGTAGAATTAGCAAGAGCTGACAACTAATTATATATGGCATATGATGGATAGAGGAGGCAAGAATGACTATGAGGTTAAAGAAGGTTATTAGTTAACCTATATCGCCAAGGCAATATTTGTAGCACTGATGGTGACCATGAATATGCTGGCATAGTTCTGAATTGCAAAGTATAACAGACTCTCCATATAGGAAGTAGAAGAAAAACATTTATTCAGATGCCAGAAAGCCATTAATTCAGATACCAGAAAGCCATTAATTCAGATACCAGAAAGCCAAATCTGTCATAGCAACCTAGAAGTCAATACACATTAGCACTGCAGGGGACAAAGTCATTCCCAAGCCTTCCCTACTCCCCACCCCCCACTGGGGACTTCCCACAAACAGACACTCACAAGACTAGCTGTGTCTGCCTGTGTCCTCTCTCTCCTCTACCCTAACTGCTCTCACCAACTTCCTCCCAGTTCTCCTCCACTCTTCCTATTCCACACATTCAGCAAGTTCCTCCCACCACATGTGACTTAGGCTTCCATGTAATTTAAGCAGGTTACATGGGCTTACTAATGAATGAGAACGATCTTCCCACTTAAATTATCATTACATTCAGCCAAGATCTTTTGTATTCATTACATAGGTCAGTGGGGCAATAAGAGTGATGACAGAAAATAAGCATAGAAAACAATATATTAGGCAACTGGTATCGACAGAACTTTACAGCAGTGTAACAGGAATCACACAAAATAAGCACATGAAGCAATATCTTAGGGTGGGGCTTGAGCACAAGAAGCCTTTGAACGAATGGGGTCTAAAATCTTGGAGTAAGGGGCAAAGGTATCTTCTTCTATAGCTACTTCCTATTTAAATTGGAAATAGAGCCATCCCTGCCCCAAGAGGTCCCATTCGAAAAGTCGGTTCTTTAGCTGGCATCTGGAGCTTGATCGGTGCCAGGTATAAAGGTGACATATCACAGTTGTGGACAGGGGGTGACATTTAGCTTAAGCAGAAAGGTATCTGCAGGTGGGGGTATTAAGCCTGAAGGGGACAAATCTAAAAGCCAAAAAGAAACAAGGAGACGATAACCAACCAGAAGCAAGGAAGGTAGGGTCAGTTGTGCTTCTGGAATCCATGAACCTGCTAGTATCACCTAATTCATGATAGAATATATGAGTTAAGGGTACAATTTGGTAGTCTTCTTCTCCTGAGTAAAAAACACCTACAGTGTTCTTTCCCATGTGCTGTAATTTCTGCAGCCATTGGAATATCATTGCTTCCATTTTACCCATACTTTATCAGCCAATTTTATTCTCTCAGTAGAACCCAATCCTCTGCTCGTTATTTTGGAAGGAGGATCAGTTTTCACAAGGACTATTGTTTCACAAGGAATAATAATCACTTGAACTATTCTATCATTTTTACAAAACTGTGTGGGTTCTTCATCTAAATTTTGGAATGTCACAATAATTTCTCCTTGATAATTAGAATCTGTCACTCCAGCCAATACATGTATTCCTCAAGCTACTAATTCTGATTTAGGTAATATCAGTCCAAAATGATTTTTAGGGATTCTCATACATATTCCAATAGAGATTTTTCTTATTTCTTTTCTATCCAACCAAAAGTCCTCTAAGCAATATAAATCATATCCTGCCAATCATATTCAGGTGTCCCTGCATACAGTGCTGCGACATCTGACCTTTCAGTCCAATACTCAATATTTGTGGTCTTATGTGTTTGTTGTTTTCTAGTTTGTAGATTGGGGGTCATTATTCTGGCTAGATGTGTACTTCCTCCCAATGGTCTACTATTCAAACTATGTAAAACAGTGAACAAATGATCTTTCCAATGTTGATAAGAATTATTAGAACTTAACTTCCTTAACTGTTCTTTCAATGGAATCGGAGGGTTAGGGTCCAATTCTAACCCTAAATTCATTCCTTCAGTTAACCCAGGTACTTTTGATAATATGGAATATGATATATCCATTTTATGTTGTTTAATACACAATATCTCTTCATTTCATTACCTTTGAAATGTGACTCACTGTCACTTTGAATCTGCAATGGGGTTCCATAAAACAAACTTATGATATCTAGAGTTTTGCAGGTGTTTTTCTGGGTCACATTCTTATAGGAACAAGCTACTAGTACACCTGAATAGGTATCAACATAAGTACATATAAATTTGTATTCTTTATCTTGGAGTAGGTGTCCAATATAATCTGTTAGCCAAATTTGGGCTGGTACTTTTCCACTTGTTGTCTCTCCAGTTACTACCCGAGGAACAGTTCATTCCTTTTCCATATAACACACATGTGAATGAGAGATACTAATACCTTGGTCTTGTGCCCACTGTTATGTAGCCTGGACTCCTAAATGACTAGCTGTTTGATGGACCCATTTTGCTAGTACTGGATCATCAGTTTGTGACAGAGTAGGGATAATATGTTGAGTAGCAATTTTTGCTAGTCAAACAGCATGTGCATTATTCTCACATTCTGGTGTAGTGAGGGCCATGTGAGCATCTACTTGAAAAATAGACAAATTAATAACCAAAGACATGCCCCATATATCTTTCCATAATTCTTTACCCCAGACTTGTTTGCCAAGAATTTTCCAATTTTGATTTTTCCACAGGGGTGTCCATGGAGCTAACCCATTAGCTGCCACCCATGAATCAGTGAATATATGTCACTCTCTTGTTCTCTTTTGATAGCTTGATGTACTGCCATAAGCTCAGCATATTGACTACTCTCACCTATCCCAGTACTTTCCAAAGTCCACCTAGTACATGGGTTATAGGCTATTGGTTTCCAATGTCTTTTGTGGCCCAAACATTTTCCTGTCCCATCAGTACACTGTGCATGTCTCTTTTGTTCTTCAGGTAATCCATCATATCCCTCATTCCATTTTACCAAGCACTATATCAACTATTGTTTTGGTTCAGGGAGTGTATCATTTCCCTCAGTTAACGATGTTTATTACAGATTCATGTAAAGCAGGAACTCCACTCTATCCGCTTTAGATCTATTTTGAATATACCATTTCCATTTATTTATGCTAGCCTCTTGTGCATGTCAAATACTGGGAGAATCTGGAGTACTCATTACTCAGGTCATAATTGAGATTCCAGGCCCAGTGTAGTTATTCAGTCTTTACCAAAGCCCAATATGCAACTAACAACTGTTTTTCAAAAGGGGTATATTGAATTCCAGATAAAGGGAGCTTCCTAAACCAAAATCCTAAAGGTACATTTTGGCTTTTTTGTTTTTGCCATAAACTCCAATTTTCATATTCATCCTGCACAGTCACTTAAAATACCACCAGGCCACTTTGTATAGGCCATAAACCTAGGGCCAATTGTGTAGCAGACTTTGCTTCTTCAAAAGCTTTACTCTGCTCAAATCCCCAATCAAATTCATATTTTTCCTAGTAATTTTGTATAAGATTTTCAAAATTTGTCCTAGATGTGGGTGGTATATGATGTCACCAATATCCAAATAATTCTCTAAACTTTTGGGCCTCTTTCCTTTTGGTGGGGATAGGAAAATCCTGAATATTTTGACGTACTTTCAGGAGAATTGCTTGCAACCCCTGATTCCGTTATATACCCCGAAATTTTATGGTTTGAGCTAGCCCTTGAAACTTTTCAGTGTTAATTTTCTACCCTTTGCTTTTCATATGCTCAGTTAAAAGCGTCAAACTCTTCTCCACTTCTTTTAAATTTTTTCCCTCTATCATAATGTCATCTATGTAGTGGGTAAGCTATACACCAGGTAGCTCTATTTCATCCAAGTGTTCAGCCACAATTCTATGACAAATAGCGGGACTATACAGATATCTTTGTGACAAGCATGTAAAAATATATTGTTGGCCCTGCCAAATGAAAGTAAATTGATCCCATTGTTTAGAATCTATTGGGATTGTAAAGAAAGCATTGGCTAGATCAGTAACTGCATACCAAGTCCCATAATATTTCTGGATCCTTTCTATTAAGGTAACAGTATCTGGAAAAGTAGCATACAAGGGAGGAGTCACCTTATTCAGTTGTCTATAATCCACTGGCATCCTCCATGTCCCAGCTGACTTTCATACTGGCCAGACAGGATTATTCCATTGAGTGGTTGTAGGGACTAATCCTCCTGCCTCAACATATTCCTTTATAGTATTGGTAATCTCATCTTGCCCACCTGGCACACTATACTGCTTTAAAGTAATCACTTCAGAAGGTTCAGGTAAAGTGATTAGGTCCATTTTTATTTTACCCACTAAAACTGTATTAATTCCTGTCTTTCTTACTGCAAATTGATATCTCCCCTGAGGTAAATTTAACATCATACCTCTCAATATGTCTATTCCAATGATGTACTCAGGAATGGGGACAATTGCCATGGTATATTCTTTCTTAGGTAATTGTCCAATTTTCATCGTTAGGTTGACTTGCCTGGCTGATAGCTTACCCTTCCCAGTCCTATGATGGGGATAGGAGTTCCATGTTTAAACTTATCAGGGTTTCCATATGTAAGGGAGGTCTCTGCTCCAGTATCTGTTAATACCCTAGTTATAGTATCTGATCCATTTTTCCAATATATGATCAAATTGATATAGGGTCTGTAATCCCATCTGGATTTCTTTAATCTAAGCTGGGGCTTGGCCAATTTCCTATTCTCCCTGGAAGTGTGATGAACTTGGATACAAGGGTTCAGGAGCAGTTCTTACTTCTGTATTTCATCTAGTATCAAGCCCCTTTCCTTGATACATTCTGTATAATTCATTAGTTGGAATACCATCTATATTTCCAAAATCTGTACCTGCTCTCAATAGAGCAGCAAGCAATTCTTTTCTTGTCAGTCTGTTCTGACTTTGAAGCTGCTGGCTATTTACTCTTTTCTCTTGAGGAAATTTATCTCTTTCCCAGTCTCTTAAGTCACTTAACTGTGAAATCTTGTTGTAGTAGCAAGCACCCTGGCATACACAGGAGGGCCTGCTGTATAGGTTCTTAGATCTGATTTTCTAAAAGGAAAGCAACTTTTGAGGGCTCAAAAATCTTCCTTAATCACGTGTACCAAGAGAGAAAATACAAGCCAAGAAAGAAACACCAACAGACAGGGCTTCTAACTCTCTGATCATAAGAAATACATACATCACAAATCAACAGAGAGATCTAACTGTCTGATCATTACATAACTGCAGAGTTAGCAGAGAGAGAAGCACCACCATCTGGGTTTTCAAAACTGAGAGGGCTCCTTGATAGCTACCCAGAATCTCATTTGGCACATGAAACTTTTTCCAAGTCCCCAAAGTAAAACCTCGCTTCAGAGTATATACATGCTTTTCAGAGATGGAGGGCATCACGACCCCCATGACTCAGTGCCTCATTGATAATTAATAAAAGGTGTGGGCCTTCCTACAAAACAAGCCTCCCCCAATAAAGCATTTCCCAGTGAATTCTACCTGAGGCCTATGAATGGGCAGGGAAGATCTTTCATTAACATAAATCTCATTAACATTACACTTGTCCAGCACCCCCAAAAGAGGGTGCCCTATTTTCCCAATTATTTGGGTGAAAACTAGGTGCTTGTAAACAGGAGGAGCTGCCTTCACTTTTATATTCCCATGGGAAACTGCTTAGGGGTATCATAGTATGCATCTGCATTTCCTGTCATAATACAGTCTTCCTTTAACTTTCTTATACAGTTAATACCAGGGTCCATGTCCTACAGGCCACAGGGAGTCAGTGGGATACTACCGATCCCATCCTTCTGCAGCCAAAGCTAACATGAGTCATATTGTTACCTCCTTACATATTGTAATCTCTAAAAACTTACTGTACAAAAGGATTCTAACTAATACGTAGAAATTTCAAGCAATACATGCCATCTATAATCACTGATTCTCTCATCCTTTGGGTGAACGGACTCAAAATTCCTGTGACTTCCTCAGTTATTGCCTTAAACACTGTGTTGCCCCGTTGGTTCTCCTGTTTTCACCTTATACTGGTTGTGCTTCTGCCTGAGAAGCTTCTCCTTCTGACATTGTTTCATTTTCCAATTCTGACTGTGATTCTTTCTTACCATGCATTCATCATGGCAGCTCGGCTGGGTCTGTCCAAAGGTTGCATGCATGCTTCTTTTGCCAGCCTTCTGCTTCTTCTTCTGAGCTAAATGAACAGCTTTTTCTTCCACCTGTGACCCTGACCCCAGCTTGCTCTTTTAAAGGAGAGCCCAAAAGTTGAGGATTTCCATGCAAACTAACTTTTTTCATCTGAATTTTTTCCTTCAGCATCTCGTCTCTGCTTTTATACATAATATTGTAACCTATTAATAAAATCCAGCCTCTCCTACACACCCCTACCAGCTCTTTCCCTGGTTTTAGTGGTATTCCTTGCAAACATTTTCCTGAATTTCTTGGTTCTCTCTCCTATAACTTCAGTTCCCAGTTTTCACAGGGGCCATTGCTTTAAGCTCATTACCTTGCTAGGAAGGAATAAGATAAATCCTCCTGTCCTGGAGTATTTGTTTCCTTCCTGACTCTGAAGAGATTTTATACCATGTGATCCTGTTTGTGACACCAAATATATTGCCAAGACAATATTCACATCACCAATGGTAACTATGAATATGTTGGCATAGTTCTGAATCACAAAGTATAATAGACTCCATATAGAAGGAAGAAGAAAAAACATTTGTTCAGATTGCAGAAAAGCCAAATCCCAATACCAGAAACCCAAATCCATCATAGTAACCAAGAAGTCAAGACACATTAGCACCACAGGGCACAAAGCCTTTCTCAGTCCTTCCCCCTACTCCCCCACAACCCCACTGGGGCCTTCCCACAAACAAACACTCACAAGACTAGCTGTGACCACCTGTGTCTGCTCTCCTCCTCCCTAATTGTTCTACCAATTTCTTCCAAGTTCTCCACCCTTCTTGTTCCACCCATTCAGCATGCTCTTCCCACTACATGTGACTTAGGCTTCCATGTGATTTAAGCAGGTCACATGGGTCTGTTAATGAATGGGAAATATCTTCCTTTTTAAATTACCATTAGATAACCTAAAAAATGGGGAAATTTGGAGTAGGTGAGGCTTTGGGGGGATGTTACGGAAAGGAGAGTAGAAGAAAATTATCTTCTTATAGGACAAATTTCACTGAAGATGCCAAGAAAGCTTCTGGTGATATGTAGGAAAGATAATATGATGCAAACTTGGGATTAAGGAGACAGATGAGTACTAGATAAATGGATCTGGGTCTAATCTACACAGTGGCAGTAGTTGAATTCATATTAGCATGTGTATTCAATTGAAAATTGAACAAATTTTCAAAATTAATTAAATAAAAAAGAATAAGGAGAATTGGTGCTCGGGTAGGAAAGAGACAATATCTAGGAAACAGGATGGACAGTATTACAGAATAGCAGGAAGAAGTATATCAGACCCCTCTACCTCCCATTCCCTCTCCTAAAGAAATTTTCCAAATAGATCTAGGAAATGCACCAGACAATTCTAAGAATTTGTCTTGGTCACTTGAAATCACTCTTTTAGCAAAAATAAGACGGTAAAAGTATTAAAGGAGGACCATAAAAGTACAAACGGAGGAAGACATTATATATATTCAGAGAAAGAACTTTATAAATAGATGTATGTACAGAATGATTTCGTACATACATACATATTTGTGTCTAATGGTAGCCATTTCTAGGTTGGGGATGGGGAGGAAAGGAAAAAAGGGAAAACATTCACATGATTACTTTATTATACATTTAAAAGAAATAACAAATAGTACATAATAGATTTGCAGTTTCAAGTGCAGTCATTTTTTATTCTGCTATGTTGTGAAAATGTTTGCTTTATTCTATAATTAAAAATAAAAAAAAGAAATGCTAAAAGTGCCCTTGGCATAGCCTCATCATCCAGAACTACTGCATGGAGGTAGAAAACCAGAGATATGAAGAACCACAAAGCCAAATTAGAGGCAGAGACTACTATGAACCTCACATTTCTTCTACAAAATAAGAGTTGAATGAGATTACCCCTAAGCTGTTAACCTAGGTCTAAATATATGATCTATGACCAAGATTGCATGTTTATCCACCCTGTCTAAAACCATAGAGAGAAAAAGACTAAGAATTCTAGGGAAGATGGGCCTTAGAAACTATCATCAGCCAAGCTTATCTTTGTTGTTGTAGAGTCATTTCAGTTGTGTCCAACTCTTCATGACCTCCTTTGGGATTTGCTTGGCAAAGATACTGGAGTGGTTTGCCATTTCCTTGTGCAGCTCATTTCACAGATGAGGAACTGAGGCACACAGGTTAAATGAGCTGTCAGAGATCACACAGATAGTGTCTGAAGCCAGATTTGAATTTAGGAAAATGAGTCTTCTGGATTCCTAGCCCAGTGCTCTATCTGCTACACCACATAGCTACCCCAGCCGCCAGGCTTACTAGAAGCCAAAAAGATTTTCTTTAATAAACTCAAGTGACTTCCTGTTGCCTCCAGGATAAAGTATAAATTCCACTGATTACTTTTTTTAAAACCTTCAAAACATCAGCCCCATCTGTCTTTCCTGCCTCATTAGATGTTATTCCTGCTCCCACACTCTGTGGTACTGCCAAACTGACCTCTTCACTGTGTCATATGATGCCATCTTTTATTTCCATGTCTTTGTGCTGGCTACCCCCATGTCTGCAATGTGTTCTGCCTTATAGAGTCCACTTTTCCTTCAAGATACAGCTCAAAAATCTCTTTGTACATGAAGGCTTTCCTAACTTTTTGTGTCCCACCCCTAACCTCCAGTTACAAGTGCTCTGACTCCCATACTACCTTGTGTTTAATACTTTTTATTTATTTGTTACATACGTATGTTTATGTATGAACATCATATGTCTGTAACTATATACATGTGTATGCATGTATGTGTGTAAATGTTTGTCTTTACTTGCAATTTCTCAATTTAAATGAGAAACTCTTTATGAATGAGGATTATTTCATTCTTTGCATTTGTACTCCTAGCACCTCGCTTGGTAGCTGAAAGTACCAAAGTGCTTAATAAATGTTGATGGAATTGCTGCTGCTGATTCCTAGGTTCTTAGTTCTTATTCATCTTGACTTTCAACTCAATCGTTTTCCTGTTCTATCCTTTCCAGTCCAAATATTATTCCCAAAACAAAACAAAAACAGAATCAAAATAAAATTTAAGCAGAATCCTTGTTCTTATTCGTATTTCATCCCCATCCAACCCATGTAGCAGTATCGTCTCTTCTTTAGAAGCTTTTGTCTTTAATGTAATTTTTTTTTAAATGGTTTTGGAGCTCTTGACTTTACTCAACAACCTCAGTTCATTTTGATCTTTAGGACTATTGATATGGTTCTATCTTTATAAAAGGACCAGTGTAGGCTTTAAAATTTGCCCTCTCCTTTCATTTCTTTCTTGGCAGAGAAAACAGAAAAATCATAGAAGTTGAATAGCCCTGGTCTTTGTCTTATCACTATCCCATCCTGCCCCAGAAGTCTTCTTGTTTTTTCTTTGCTCCTCTTGTTGTTTTTTTCTTCTCTTTAAATAGTTTAGGAAAAACAAAACAAAACAAAACAAAAATAAATAAATAAATAGTTTAGGAAAATAAAATACTTTTTGTCATCTTTAGCTTTTTTCTCCAGTCTCAGTTCATTCTGATATTTAGTACTCTTTATATTATTCTTATTATGACATGTTTTTATATTAGTTACCCATTACTTGTTCTTGCTTCTGTTCTCTGTGTATGTCTTTTTAAAATCTTAGCTGGTCAATGATCTCCCAATATATCCAGATTAATATTTTTTACACCTCTACATTCTTTCTTGTAGTCTTCAGCATTTCATTTTTGAAAGCTTCCTGGGCCAATTTCCTCTTTAGAATTGTAGTTTAAGGGATTTTCTCTGTGATTTCAGTGAATCCTTTGAAGTTTATTCTCCCAAAGTCTTTTGTATCTGTCAAGCCATACCCAGTCTCTCTCTGTCTCTGTCTCTGTCTCTGTCTCTGTCTCTGTCTCTGTCTCTCTCTCTCTCTCTCTCTCTCTCTTTGTCTCTGTCTCTGTTTCTTTCTTTCCCCTACCACCACCTTGAAATTGTCATCATTTATCTCCCAGAAATCTGCTTTTATTTTATGATCGGAATAAGGTCAAACATAGCAGTTCCCCTCCTTAGACAAGCCAGGCACTTGTTAGTTGCTTTGCTTCTGGTTTGGAGAATGCCATTTGATGTCTTGATAAGACTCTCATAACTCTCTTTTGTCCCCATCTTGTGACCTGTTGTGTCTCCTATTTCCATTTTTCCCTAGTAATCTTCAGCTCTGATAATGCCAACTGTGCTTCCTGCATTTTTGTTAGGACTGTTTTTTAATGTAAACTACTATCCACCCCACCCCCAAGTTTCACCTTTGTTTTTGTTTATTTTAAATAGTGTTTATGTGTATACGCATGTTTACACACATACATGTATACATACACACACATACACACATACATTCAGTCATGGATTCCATCCCTCCCAAATCACATTAAAATCCATGATGTCAAATTTACCTTCTGGAATTATGACCACTTTACTTGTTGTGTATACTTTGTACACTTCTATATGTCTTGGCAGATGTCTGAGCTCATTTTATGGTTGACTCTTTTCTTGCAATAATATCTTCTTTAATTATTGGATTATTTTTACCTCTACTACTCTTATGCTAGAATTACTTGTATGGTATCGAATTTGTTAGGAACACATCATGTAGGCAACATTCTCCTTCGCTTTTTGTTATCAGTTTCTTGTGATCTTAATTATATCTGTAATATTCTTGATTATATTATATACACTCATATATACAAAAGGACATGTACATGTATGTATGCACATGTATATATTGTGTAGGTATGGAACTAACTCTCATTAGGTTTCTTCACTGGACAAAACCCTGTCACCACTCTGTTTTAAGATGTCTATGAATGTCTTTAAAGATGCCTATAAATATGTATCCTATCCTTAGTCCACTATCTTCTTAAACATCTCTTTAGTGTTACCAGTGTTAGATTTCTTAGTCTTTAAGGGAACATCTTTGTTTTGTGTGTTACAGTATACTTGATGAAATTTTATTTTTTAAAAAAATCGTGTCATTTTCCTGCCACCTATACACACATAAACACAGAGATCTTTCTGTGGAACTCTCAGTTGCAAAAGATATATCCTCTTTTCTTTCCCCAAGTTTCTCTTTAGCTTATTTCATTATTTGAATGTTAATGGCACTATTTACTGAGGTTGGATAGATAACTGTCTGTGTGAATGAATTATCATTGCAATTGATTTTATATTGAAAAATTTCCAAGAATTTTATGTCAGTTTGAGTCATTGTACGGTTAATGCCTTTCTTATAGGTTGTGACCTAGTAAGTAGTTTACAGGATTCAGCAGGGCAACAAAAAGACACATCATTGTTATACCGAAAACTTTTAAATGCTGTGGCCTTATAGCCTTTGAACATCATATTCTGACCTCGGGAGAATGTGATCAAGGTTATCTTACGTTATTTCTTTGTAGGAAATGATGTCAGTACAAACTAAGACTTCCTTAGGTGGCTGCTTGGTCAACTTTGAAGTTCTAATTAGCATTAGCCAAACCCTTTTTTGATGAATTACAAACATGTGATACCCAGATTTTTTTTATTTCCCTAAGAACTGTGCCTTTTCATGAATAAAGAGTCTGCCCCAGTTTAGGGAAGCAGTAACAGTCACATTACTGGATCATTTTTATTGGGTAAGTAGATCATAGATAAGATCTGGAGATCTAGTTGTTCTTCTACTATTAGGGAAAAGGTAATGTATGATAAAGAAGCTCAAAGCATGTACATTTAAAAAAAAAGAAAAGAATTTTCTTTCAGAATACTATTAATGTCAGTTTCCCTTTTTAAAAATAAAGTATCCTTTACTAATGTGGTTATTGTTTTCCTTAAAAAATAATAAGCATGTAGTTGAAAATTTAATCTCAAATTTTAAGTTGAGAAGGTTTGAGTTTATGTAAGACCCATAATGTTTCTTATGTTTCTGTGTTTATTGATACTTGTTTTCTTAAACGTAGCAGATTGATGGCAGAATTAACCCTTTCCCTCTCTTTGTAATTTCACTCATGAAACATCTTATTACTATTCCAATTTTGGTTCTAAAAGTAAGTTTGTAACTCTAATCTTCCAGAGTGATTGTGTTCTGGCTATCACTGTAGACACAATTAAAAATGGGTTTACATTCTTCACTTATTTTTCAAAAATGTATACTCTTTTATCTTTACTGAAATGACTATTAAGAAAGTTGGATCCCCTGTTTGTTTCTGTTTAGATAAAGTGTATAGAATATATACATGGATCTGATGTATATCATTACATCATTATATATATATACTCCCTCCAGGTTTCTTATGGGACCACATATCCAAATATTTCTTGAAGCCCAAGAAACTGTAGCTTGTCTTTCATCTCTTTTATTTATTATAAAATAAATAAAATGTATTTTATTAAATAGTAGGAAAGTGGTAGATTTATGAGGAGCATATATTAAGCAGACCTATTCCAGGTGATGGCCTGCATGTCAGCCTAGCCTCATTTCCTATGTTGCTGTGTGATCTTCCCTTCTCCTATGTTCTCATAAATTTCTTAAAAATTTACAAAATTACAATTATATTGTCTTTGAAGAAGTTCTTTGTTGTCTGCTGTAATTTATCAGTAGTTTCAGTGACAAATTTTTGCATTAAAATAAACAAGCGTGTTAAGAATATATGTGGTTTATAATCTACTCTGAGGAAGGAAAGCATTTTATGGGATACCAGAAGAAGTTACTCCTGTTTCCTTCTTATCATGATGGATACACTGGTGACAGATGTCCCTAAGACAGACCTTTTAGCTCTGATTGGATACATAAAGGCAGAAGAGGGACCCAGGTTTTCTCCAGTGAGATGTTGTAGCTAGTTTCTTCTCCTTATAGCTTGCAAATTGCGTGCTTCAAACAAGAATTTTACTAATGACTGAAAAAATTAGTAAATGAAGAGTAGATGTAATTTTACACCAAAACAGTGGTGAGATATTTACATTCATTTTTAATTCTTTGTTGGTATGATCTCATGTTTTATAAGTCCAATTCTTTCCTATGGACTGAATTCTCTGTCACTTGTATCTTACGTGTCAAGTTATGTACGTGTTTAGCATTATTGTTATTATTAACTTGGAGTTTGACTTTCCTTTTCTTTTTTCAAATGTAAAGACAGACTTCTGTTATTTATTGAATGTTTCAAGAAAAAACTGCCTACCATGAGCTTTGCTGTTTGCCCTACTTTTGTTTTTAAGTCCTATAAATTTTTATTATCATTACTGTTTAACAGTATAATTTGAAATCTATCTGTGAAATTCTTCCTTCTTACACTTTTTCATCTTCTTTTGGTAATTTTATAATTTCCCTTAATATTTGATAATGTATTAATTTTGAAAAATTTTTCATATAATACTATGAAGTACTTCATTGGTAGTTCTATTGGAATCGTGTAAAATATTTATGTTATTTGGATAGCACTGTAATTTTTCCTACATTATTGTGACCTACTCATGAATACTGAATTTGTAACTTATTAGTATTTCCTTTATTTCATGTAATCATAGATTTAAAGATGGAAAGGAGCTTGGAAGTCATAGCATCACAGATTTAGAACTGGAAGTGATTGTGTAGTTCATGTAGTTCAAAAGTTTCATTTTACAAATGAAAAACCCAAGAATCCAAAATATTAAATGATTTGCCCTAAGATCACACAGGTAAGTAAGTGGTAGAACCAATATCAGAGCACAGTTACTCTAATTCCAAATATTTCTCTTTGTATCTCTTTTTCTAACTTTATTCTCTTTAACATTCCTTGCTTTTTTGTAATGATATATCAAAATAATTTGGTTTTATTATATAGAGTGCTTCTTAAAAGTATTCTCTTATTAGATTCTCTTAGTTTTTCTTTTGTGGCATCTACAACAGTTCTTCAGATTCATTTTTGCCAGTCCTTATTCTTTTACTTTCTGTCCTTATTCTAGTTAGCATTTCTAGGATTCTGTCATTTAGAAGCAGAAAGGTGTTCTTCCTATAGTGTTCTTAGCAGGAGAACTTACAATGCTTCTCTATTAAGAACAATACTATTTCTTGGGTTCAGCTATTAAGAAGCATTTATTAATTACTTTCCATGGACTAGGCACTGTGCTATCAGCTTAGGGTACATATGCAAAGAATGACGCAATCTCTGTTCACATACATGAAGTATATGTATATAAAGTCCATCAGCCACTCAACAAGCATATCATCATCACCAAGTGTTTATTGTGTTCCAGGCACTATAATAAACCCTGGAGATACAAAGAAAAGAAAAAAACATTGTCCCTGCCCTTAAGGAGCTCACATCCTAATGGACAAGACAATGTACAAATAGACATCTGTTTTCTCACTGGAAAGTCCTCTCCGAAGTAAATGAAGGCACTAATCGGGAATGGGATGGAAAGGGTTGAAAAGTCTCTTGCAGATTCCAAAGAATGGGACAACCTGAGATGGCTGATGGGATGTCTTTTGTAAGGAACAACAGGGAGGTCAGTGTTACTAGATGGAGGGAGAAGCAAATGAAAAGGAAGACTGACTGTCCAATATTCAAAATGGAGATTTACTTGACAGTTAGAGAACTTTATATGTTGAGATCTAAATATATATATATCCTCCCATTAATCTACAGTAAGCCTTTCTGTTTACTTGTTAGATCTGAAGTATAACAAGAACCTTACCATGAGAGAAAAGTGTGCTATTTTTACTCCTCAGATGGTTAGTGGAGTAGACATGGTAAAAGGAGTCATTTGACAGAAAGCACTTGATGGATAGTTTGGAGGGGAAGAACAACGAATGGGAAAGTAAAGATTTCTTAAATGTGGTAGATCTAGAGAGTGTTTTGGTTTTGGTTTTTTTTTTTTTTAAGCCAAATGGCAGGGCCTACAGAACCTGAGATTCTAAGGGCCAGGCATAATTCCCATTTAAACTGCCTGGAGGGCACATAAGAGGGAATGATTCCTATTGGTGAGGCAATGGTTCAGATGCTGAACCTAATAGGTCTACAGGGGACATGAGGTTGTAACCCCCAGCACTTGCTTTGGAATCCTGAATCACAGAGCCTTGCTCATCAAGATATCAGTGCAGGTACCTGGCTGAGTGATCCCTATTCAGCACACTAATTCAGTACCTATTCATGAGGTACAGGGAAGCAGAAGAGGCAAGGATCCCTACTTTTGGAGCTCATGGCTCAGTGGCCTGACTAGTCCACTCCTGGAGAGTTAGGAGATAGTAATGAAGCTATGTCTTCTGTCATGGAGATGTAGCGCTTAGGATACTTAATCACAGATCTTGTCAGTGGCTCATGGACTGAGAAAAGGTAACTATTACTTATCTAGCTAATTTGTATGTATTTGGGCCAAAGGGGACCACTCCAAGAATCACTGCAAGAAACTTTCTTAGTGGCACATTGACACTTAACTTGGCAGCGCCAGCAGAATCAGTGAAGCAACAGTGAATCCTGATTGTAAAGTGTGAAGGGCAGAGACCAGCAGGAGCCTGTACAGGGTTTTAAGTGATCCCAACGAGATAAACTGGAAGATCTCTGGGCATCTGCTGAGAGTGTAAGACAACCAGTCCAGTGACTGTCAGTGATTACATGGCTGACTGGAGTTTTCTGTGTGGTCTTTACAGAGTGTTTCTTGAAGTGTTCCCTCCTCTGCATCCTTTGGCCATCAGGATGGGAGTGAGTCATTTCTCCTTACCTCTAAATGAGGGAGGCATTCCTCCTTGATCCTGAAGTAAGGAGGGGGTGTTTCTACCTACTCATCTGAGTTACGCTATAGGTTCAAGGTGTTGAAAGGCAGCCCAGAGTTTCGCCTTTTAGCCACCTTGGCAGTGCTGGCTTTGTGCCCAGGATGGTATCCTTTCAAGGTACTCTGTCAGGGCAGGCTAACAAATGGGGAATTGGGGTGGGCTTAAGCAAGGCAGCTAGTAAATTTCCACAGTAAATTAAAACTATCACAAACCGGAATTACAAGTTAGGCCCCAAATAATGAGATAAGGTTTAAGAAACATTAGGAAATACTCAATTTAAGAAACATCAAAGGATCATACAGAGAAGCACATTTTTCCTACATCTTACTTTGTGACCAGCCATCTTAAAAATACATACATACATACACACACACATGCACACACATGTATGCACACATATATACCTTCTCCATTTCAAACATCTAATCCTTTGTAAGACATTAAAGTCAACTTATTTGGTATGGCAACCCATGCTGTAGTTTACTATGCATTATAAAACAAAGAATTAAAAGATAATAACCTGTTTGTCATATATGTGCTATTTTAAGTTCTGAATTTAAGAAAACTTTTTAGAAAAAAAAATCTTTTAAGGTGTTTTTTTGTGATTCAGAATCATGTGTCTCATGAATCCCCTCCTCCCTACTGCCACCATCCTTCATGTGACCTGAAGTAGCCGGAGCTACTTCAGTTGACTCCTGTTTGGTTGAATTGTCTCCACCTATCCTCCTTTACAAAACTAGTATGTATTTATTTTGTATTCTCTCTATATTTATGTATTTACATATTATCTCCCCCAATTAGAATTTTAGTTCCTTGAAGGCAGGGACTCTTTTTAGGCATTTATTAAATGCTTGATGATTGATTGACTGATAACTTTGAAGAAAAGCCATACCTTGACAAAAACAATTTGAGAACTGTGATGTAAATTTTTTAAAAACCCACACACATCAAAACGTTTAAGTACTTGTCATGTTGAAAGCACCATCTATGTCCTAGCATACAAAAACTCAAGTAACAGGTTTTGATGGTTAAGACAAAAAGAAAAGACATGAAAAATGACTGTAAAAGTAGACTTTTAAGGAATCAGATGAATTTTTTTTATTTACTGAGATGTTAATCAAATCATACCATAGAGTTTCAGAAGAGAATGATTTGGAAAAAGAAGTTCTTCTTGCTTTCCTTATTTCATGGGCTGGATTTTTATGATATTTGATTTAATTGAAGTCCATACAACTTTCTGACTTGTGCTTCTCCACTAAAAATTTTCATGAAAGAATAACTGAAGTAAAACTCTTTGTGCTATTTTAACTTGGGGAACTAGCCATTTGAATTTCATTAACACTGAACATTCAACAAGTCCTCAGATTTCTGGCAGTTACTTGTATAGGCTTGTGGATATTTTGTGTTATTTTGAGTGAACTGATAAAAACCTTTAAAACCAGTCAGAAGGAAAAGTGCTTACTGTGTTTCCTTCTTTAAGAGAATAAAAACTGGGAAAATATTGGGCAGATATTTGAGGAGAGAAAGTAGCATAGTCAGGTGCAAGAAATAATAAGTGAAATGTTTTTCTTTCTAATGATGACATCACATTGGGAGCTTTTCATTTTGCTGTGAGCCTTACTGTAACTCATTCATGTGAGTTCCTTTTAGCAACTGTTTTTAAACAACTGTAATTCCATAAGAAATTACATCAGTGCAAAAGTATGAAGTACACTAATTTTTAAACAGAAATAGCACTATTCATCCCTAAAAAAAATTAGACAAGGTAAAACATTGCGTAAGTCCAAATGTACATTGATTCCATATATGTCATGTCACTAAAAGGAATTATTTTGAAATTTAAAAGCACATAAATGCTGAAAAATAACACCAATTTGTGGCAGTACTCAGCGTTATACCAGACAGATTTAGGATAATAATAGAGCCTATATTTAGATCAATACAATATTATCCTGTGATTATGGATAGGCCATTTAATAAAGAATTGATCAATAGTATTTGCTAACACATTGCCTAACATAATTGTGAAGTTAAAAGAGTTCCAAGAAAAAATTTCGTATTTTTCATGTAATAAACTAAACACAGAAATTAATTTCTGTGTAGCAAATTCTAATTTGTCCAGAGGGAATTGGGATCTTCCAGGCAGTTTATTATAGAGTTTAATGTTGTCCTTATTTCTGCTATAATGGTTACTCTGCTGCCTGTATTCTTAAAGGTTCTGCCAACAAAAAGCAAGGCCTAGTGGATCTTAGCAAGAAGAAACAACTTCACAGTTAGGCTGGCAAGAGCCTTTTGGTTGACTGAGCATTAATGTACACGATTTTAACAGAAAACAAGGAATTTATTGGCCATTGGAATTCATGAAACTGTCTATTAAGTTGTGGAGGGGTTATGATCTGTATTAGTAGAGTGACTATATACATGAGGAAATAGTACATCTTCTGCAGCACTTGATGTTTTATATTTAATAGAGAAGATAAATATACAGAAAAGTAGATATACAGAAATTTCACAGTTATAGATAAATTACTACAGTGAGCACAATAAAAGAGACTAAAATTCACCTTAGCAAACACCTGATATATTTGCCAAATGATTGAGATTGTAGCTGAAGGCAACGTTAATTTAGCACATAAGCTTATTTGAAAAATCTTATGGAGAAGGATCTACAAGATTTTGCAAAATATCACCTCATAAACCAGAAGCAGTAGAAGGAAAAACTAGTTATAACAAAGAATGCTGTCAAAGACACCTCTCCGTTAATATGCCCTCCTTTAATATTACAACCTGATTTATATTTATAGCGAAGATATAAAGGGCAGTAAAGTGAACGAAGATGGGAAAACACAACTGGCTTAGACTAAGTAGGGCCCTGATGGAGGTGAAACAGTTGAGATGTGTATGAAAGGCATGGAAAAAAACATATTGAGTGTTCTTAATCCCCCTCATCCCCACGCAGGTAAAAAAAAGTCAGAAAGAAAACATCAGTAATTACAAATCTATGTATCCACTTTTCAGTTGCTATAAAAATTTTTATGAGAATCGTCTACATATGTGTAGAGGACATTATGAATGAGGGTTTAATAGGGAACAATTAGGCTTCTCCTAATGTTATTCCAAAGTAGATCACAGATTTACACAATTTTAAAACTGAAAAATGAAGAGAAAATATAATCCTGCTGTACTTATTACTGTTGGTTGATTATAAAACAAACAAACAGAATTTGATTTAGTAAAGCAAACCTCAAAAGAAGGCTCTTTTCCAGTGAGTTCCCTCCAGTTCATATATCATACTCATTCCAGATGCCTTGAAAGATACAAATAAATCCTACATTCTTTGGTGATCCTTTGATCAGATGGATGAGATATAAAATATATACATACCCAGGATTGAGCCAAATATTACTTTGGAGCTTTTCTTCCAATTCCTTCAAATTCCTTCTTTGTCTTACAGCATCTTGTGCCTGCTCACCCCCACCATGTGCCTGCTTCTACTTTGCCTTCTTTTCCTTTTCTCCTTTACATTTAAAAAAATGCTTCAGTGGCTCTCTTCTTACTGCCCCCATTTTTGTAACTATGTAGTTAGCCCCTATTTCTCTCTCCTGTTCTTCTGTACCCCCATTTTCTATCTAAAGATGATAAAGTCCTTTTACGAAACATGCATACTGTTGGAAGAGTACAACTGTAATGTCAGCTCCCCCTTAGATCAGGTTCCTTTTGATGAAATGAAGCACTTGCTGTGGCACTTGGCTTCTCTGGACCAGCCCCCTTCTCTGCAGATAGAAATGTGTCTGTGGGCTCTAGGTGAGGCAATAGATAGAGCGTGAGACTTGGAGTCAGGAAGAATCATTTTTCTCAGTTCAAATATGACCTCAGATACTTACTAGCAGTGTGACCATGAGCAAATCACTTATCCCTGTTTGCCTCAGTTTTCTTATCTAGAAAATGAACTAGAGAAGGAAAGGGCAAGCCACTGTATTATCTCTTCCAAGAAAATTGGGGTCATGAAGAGTTGGACTTGGCTAAAACTACTGAACAACAAAGTGTCAAGGAAGTAGTGTCATCCAGGTTCCATAGACACCTTGTCTTAAGCTTACTCGCCTTGACTGAGGAGGTTAGAAGCTGCATCAAAGGCACCTGGAACAGCCATGAATTGTGGGGAAGCTTTGTCTCATTTAGGTAAAGCCTCTTCTTACGTTGTGTTTGGGTTGAAAGAAGTTGCACCAGGGAAACACTAGTCCTACCTCATACAGTCAAAGCAAATCCTGCTATTGGTCATATCTACAGATTTATGTCTTGTTCCATACCAGTTCATTTCCTTTGTCAAGATGTAGGTCCTTTGGAATTGTGGTTGGCCATTATACTGGATCAGATTTCTGAAACCTTCCAAAGTTGGCTTTCCTTACAGTGGTATTGTTCTACAGGTTTTCTCTGGGTTCCCTCGTTTCTCATCTCATCTGCCCCTCCTAGCCTTTGCAGGTTTGTCTGAAGCCATGGCTTTCCTTGATTTCTCACAGTGTAATAATGTTCAGTTCTTTTCATTCAATATAATTCATTCAGCTGTTCCCCAATTCATGGGTGCTCATTTTGTCCCCAATTCTTCGATGACACAAAAATATTTTTTATAAATATGATCATACATATGGGTCCTTTTCCTCTTACTTTGACCTCTCCAGGTCCAAGGATACATGTAGTTTTGGGACTTTAAAAAAGATGGTTCCAGGTTGCTTTCCAGAATGTTGACCAATCCATAACTCCAACAATAGTATATTAATGTTCCTATTTTTCTTGCAAGTACTCCAATATTGTCATTTTCCTTTTCTGAATTTTTTTCTCTATCATAAGTATGAATTAAAATAGCTTGGTTATTTTCATTTGCATTTTACTATTCTCAAATTGTCAGCATTTACTCAGCACTTAATATGTGCCATGCATTATGTTAAGCACTATGGATACAAAGAAAGGCAAAAAAAATTCCTTCTTTAAGGAGTTTATTACCTAATATGGAAAACAACATACAAGCAACTATAAACAAACAAGATAATATGCAGGATACTTTGGAGCCAATCATAAGGGACATTAAGGGATTCAGGAAAGGCTTCTTGCAGAAGGTGAGTTTTGACTGAGACTTGAAGGAAGCCAAAAAAGCCAGGGAGTAGGGCTGAGGAAGAGAATTCTGGGCATGGGAGAGAACCACTGAAAATGTGTAGGGTCAGGAACTGGTGTAACTTTGAGGAATAACAAGGCGGCTAGTGTCACTAGATCAGAGTATAGAGTATGACATAAGACAATTGACAATGTGAGACTGGACCGGATCATGGAGGAATGTAAAAAGAAGCAAAGAATTTCTTTATTTGAACCTGGCAGGAATAGGTGATTGAATTGAGGGATTCGGGGAGGTGAAAGAGGAGAATGGTAAAGTCAGGCCTTTGCTTTAGGATAGTGATTGGAAGATGACCTGGAATGGGGAGAGCTCTGTTTCTCAGAATTTCTTGGTCCAGGAGACTATAGCTTCAACTATTGGCATGGCTTCTTTGTTGCCTGAGTCATAAAAAGTCCAATTATAGGGAGCTAGTGCTCTTGTGATTTGATGGAGTCCCCTAACAAAGGGATAAAAAAAGTCTTATTTATGAATTTAGCTGTATTCATATACTTGCAGCAAGGAAAGATAGCACAGTTACATAGTTCTAAGGAAAACGATGATATTCTTGCATCATTTAAAAAAATCACAGCAGCAGACAGTACAGAAAGCATGCTATAGTTAAATATTGTTGGCCTTGCCAGCTAGGGGTGTATTCAGTGTGAAGGCATGGAGACTGGAAATAGAGGAACAGAGAAGAGGCTAATTTAGTTAGGTTAGAGTATAGAAGGATAATAACATGTAATTAAGCTGAAAAACAGGTTAGGAGTCAGTTCTTGAAGGACTTTCAGAACTAAACAAAGGACCTGATGCTTTGTCCTAGCAGCAACAGGGAGCCATTAGAGTTTACTGAATAGGTTAATGGCCTGGTCAGATCTGCACTTAAGGAAAATCACTTTGGCAGCTGAGTGGAGGATAAATTGGATTGGGGAGAGTTTTTAGACAAGGAGACCAATTAAGAAACCAGTGCAATATTCTCGAGAAGAAGTGATTATCGCCTGAACTGAAGTGATGTTTGTGTGAGTAGAGAGAAAGGGCCGTATGTGAGAGATGTCACGGTGGTAGAAATGTCAAGATCTGACAACTGGTTAGGTATCTGTGGTGAGAGAGAGCAAAGAACTGAGTGTGAAGGCGATGTTATAAATCTAGAAGATGGAAAAAATTTCTTTCAACAAAAATAGGGAATTTTTGTAGTGGGTTGGGTTTGGGAGGAAATGGTAAAGAGTTCTGTTTGGATGTGTTGACTTTGAGATGTCTGGGATACATAACAAATACAAAAGAAAATATCCATGGAGATAATGATGATAATTGTATGATGTCTTATTATCACTGCCAGCGTGCATATAGTGCTATAAGTTTGGAAAAGTCCTTTACAAATATTATATCATATAATCCTCTCAACAACTCTGGAAGGTAGGGACTGTTATTATCCCCATTTTACAGATGTAGAAACTGAAACAAACAGAGGTTGTATCTTAATAAGGGTCACGCAACTACTAAATGTCTGAAGGCTGAATTTGAACTCAGGTCTCAGTGTTGGTCTTTATCCACTGTGCCACCTAGCTACATAATTTATTATCTTGTATAGATAATCCTTGATTTATTTATTTTTTTATGCCAGAAAGGGCATTATGGAGTCTCTATCTGATTAACCAGGTTCCTTACAGTTACTTTTAAAAGCTTTGCTTAATTGATTCCAAAGAGATATCTACAGTCAACAAACATTTATTTAATACTATGTGGCAAGAATGTATTAGGCCCTTGGGATACAAAAAAAGGATGGGGGGACATGCTTCTGTCTTCAAGAATGTCACATTCTAATTGAGAGCCACCATTCAGATAACCCGGCACATGCAAGATGTAGACAGAATAAATGAAAAGTAAATTCATAAGGATCATGATTGATTACTATATTATTCCATTTCATTAGTTTATATCCACTTTAGTTTTATATCATATAGTTTATATACATATGGTTTATCTTTACGTAAGTATTCATTGCAAATTTTATTAAAATCTTTTTACCAGGTCTTTGGTTAGTAAAACAGCATTTTATGATACTGCCATTTTATGGGAAAATAGGGTTTACCTTGTCTCTAAGCTAACCAACTATCTGAGATGACCTTTGATTTCAAGATTTAGAGAATTCCCAGTTAGGAATCTCCCCCTCCCAATGTAGGTTAAATATTTTTTTTTAATGGACTTTTTTGTCTTAGAGAGTTGTGACTGCCTAGGGTCACAAAACCAGTGTGTATCAGAGATGAAACTTGAACCAGGTATTCCTGACTCTAAGGCCAACTTACACTATACTATATTGCCTTACTCTGTATACACACTATTCGTAGGTGTATATATGTTCATGCATACAGATAATAAACATGTCTTTTGTAACTGTGCTTCTTTTTAAACATTATCTGGTTATGTCATAGAATCATAGAATTTTAGAACTAACGGAATTTAGAGATCATCAAGCCCAAGAAGCCTACTTTGAAGATGAGGAAACAGGTTCAGAAAAGCAAACTGCCTGAGATCTTACACCTCAATGCAGAGCTAAAATTAAAACTTTTCTTTTACTCTCAGTGCAGTTTTCTTTTCATCATGTCATTTTAGGAAATGCTATACACATCTTATCACATGTTCCTTCTACAGTTAATATTTCATGTTTATCACCATGGTATTCAGCCAGAATACATATAAATTAAAATATAATAATTGTTATGATATGTCATACTATATTCACCTATAGGATTGTTAGAAACTATGTTAATATGATGATAAATAAGTTATAGAATTATATTTAGTAATTGTTAAGTTGAAATAGTGAAAATATTTTTGAATAAAAAATTGACTGACGTATTTGCAGGTTAATCTTGGAATGGAGATGATATATCTTTTTTTATTATATTCCACAGAGAAAGATAGAGAGAGAAAGTTAAATTTGTAATTTTAAAAATCTGTTAAACATACAGTATTCTAAAGTTTCCTCTCTTTGCTTCCATTAATCACTCAGTTTTAAACTCTGAAATGTTGACAGGCATAATGATAGACTTTTATGATGAGTTAAATCTTACCACGCAAAGAAATGCCACTTGGCATTACGGAAAAAACAGTATTTTAAGTTATTGCATGTGTAGTTCATAGATTTTATGCATATAATTTGCTCAATATTGGTATGGATTTTATACACCTAAATGTAGAAAATTTACTTCCTTGAAAATGAGACAGTTTGTAACTTTTACTTTTCTGTTATGTTAAACCCTTATGTTAAACTCTTATGTTAAACAAATTGCATATGTCCAATGTTATGCTTAACTGTTTAACAACTGGCTGTGCTAAAAAGAAATGTATGCATAACACTCTTTTAAGTCTAATTTTTGTTATTAATATTTTTTCCATCACTTTCAAAAGCCTACAAAATCAAAAAGTTACAAATCAATCTGAATTTGTATTATTTAACATCTGGGTTGTACCTTCAAAAAATCTGTAAAATTCTTTTTATTCTATATCTTATCTGACTTTTAATTGGGGAACAACATTTAAATTTACGAGAGGAAACAGTATTGCGTAGTGGAAAACAGAACCCAGGAGTCAAGAGACTTGGGTTATAGTCTCAGCTTTACTGCTAACTGTTGAGACACTTATGACGAGTCTGAGTATTAACTTCCTCATCCCTAAAGTTAGGGTCAAAATAACTGAGTTTCTTGACTGAGAATGACTTTTTTAAATTTTGCTTTCTGGATGCCTCTTGTACCTGGCACCATGAATATATACCATGTCTCATGAACCATTTTATAGTGTAGGAAAAACAAACAAACAAACATTCAGTGAGAATGAAAGAAATTGGATTTACTTAAACTAAAGAAATTGCAGAGTTGCAACTTTCTTCAAGTATATATCAAGATGTTTATAAAAATGGTCAGTCGCACACACACACACGTTTTACAGACAGCTAAATCATGAAAAGTGATTTTAAATAGAGGAATAAATTTTCTTGGCAAGCTTTGGTTTTTTTAAAAATAGTTTGTAAGGGAGATTGTGGAGTCTTTTTAAGTAGTTATCTTTAAAGAAAGGATAACCTCACCTATCTGTGATTGTTTTAGATGTCTTATATCTCATTCATATATGTGTGTGTATATATGCACACACACATATACACACACATAGCATATCTGTTTAGTATGTCACTGTTAAGGCAATCTGCTTATATATTAACCTATAATGAGAAGCATGGAAGCACACTACTTTCATTTGTGAAAATGATCCCTATATTCCAGCAGACTTAGTCTAAAAGGACGGTGGGGAGGGAGGGGAAAGATCTTTGTCTAAGAATATATGCTCCTGGAGGGCAAGGACTATTTTTCCCTTTGTATCCCTAGCATTTAGCAGAACACTTTGCACATAGCAGTGCTTGATAAATGCTTGTTGATCTATTGAAAATTCTCCCTGAAGTTTAAACGCTAAAAGTTTGTAAGAGTGTATTTGATGGAGGCCTCAGGGATCCAAGATGGTAGAGTAAGCAAGAAATTGCCTGAACCTTCTCACATTCATCTCCAAACAGTTATAAAATAGTGTCCCAAAATGAATTTTGGAATGGATGAATCAGCAAAAAGACAGGCTGAAATACTCTTCTAGTCCAAGAAACTTGGAAGGTCAGCAGGAAAGGTCTGTCTCACTTGGGTGAAAGGGGAGTATAGTCGAGGACAGGAAGCAGCAGGTCTTGCCTCAGCAAGCCATCAGGAGGCCTGAGCCTCATTGAGGTGCCAGGAAAGTAGGTAAATGCCATCAGTGGGACCCCCTATGAGCCTTGGCATAGTACCAGGTAAATGGACAGGTACCACCATCAGGACTGCCCATGTGCCTCAGCACAATCCCAGTGACAAAAAGATGCCAGTCCTGGGATCCCCTTCATGCCTCAGGGTAGCACCAGACAAGCTGCCAGATCTTTGTGACCTCCCACAGCACCAGCCACCCCTCACAGCATTCTCTCAGTGCAGCCAGCAACAGGGATGAGGGTTTCCTGCGGACCTCATAGAGCCTCAGGGCAAATAACCAGGGCCTCCAACTCCTCGCACAAGAAGCTTGGAATAGTGTCCCTTCTGTCCCAGGAGTAGAGCACAAATTTAAAAATAAGGGAGAAAGCTAGAAAAGATGAGCAAAACAAACAAAAAGAATATGACCATAGAAATTTATTATGGTGACAGGGAAGATGAAGACACAAACTCAGAAGAGGATAACATTGTTGAAACATCTCAAAGAAAAATGGAAATTAGACTCAATCCCATAAAGAACTCATGGAAGAGCTCACAGAGGAGATTAAAAATCAAATAAGAGAAGTAGAACAAAAATTGGGAAAAGAAATGAGATTGATGCAAACAAATCATGAAAAAAGAGTCAACCATTGGGAAAAAGAAAAAAAAACTCCATAAAAAGTAGGATTGGCCAAATGGAAAAGGAGAATCAAAGATCCACTGAAGAAAACAACTCCTTAATAAGTAGAATTGGGGAAGTAGAAGCTAATGACTCTATGAGACATCAACTGTCAATCAAGAAAATAAATCCTCTTTGGAAAACAATTGACCTGGAAAATAGATCCAGCAGAGATAATTTAAGAATTATCAGGTGTTGATCCTGAAAGCCATAATCTAAAACAAAAAACAGAAATGTAAGAACCTGAGCTCGAAGAGGAAAGAGCAGATGCCACCAAGTCAGTCCAGAGCCGTTGCCATTGCCATGACGTGTGATAACCAGTGTGAGCTTGCCCATCAGAAGAACATGAAAAAGCAGAGCAACTCAGGCAGAGGAAAATGCCAGGATGATGGGCTCTCTGCAGCTGCCTGAAAGCAAAGGGACTCAGAGATCAAGCAGCAGCAGCAGAAAAAAGCCAGTGAGAAGAAGGGAGAGCCCAAGCAACTCTATGGCTCATGCCCATCTCTCGTCCATCTACCATGTGCCTGGAACCCGTCCCATCATGCTCTCACCTCCTCCTGTAGCACTCACAGGTCCTAGAACTGATGGCATTCCCTTCACCCTGTGTCTGCAGTGGGTTCCCTCTGTGCATTCTTCCCTCCAGGCAGCCTTGTTTTCCTCCAGGGTGTTTCTGGGGATGAGGAGGCTACCTTCTCCCAATGTTTTTTCTTCCTATAGAGCTTAACCCAGAGTATTAAAAGTAGCTTTGTAATTAAAAAAAAAACACAAAAAACCAAAAGAGCCTGGACAGCACCTTTCAAAAAATTATCAAGAACTTTTCTGAATTTTCTAGAGCCAGAGGGTAAAATAGACATAGAAAGAATCTACCAATCACCTCCAAAAAAGAGATCTCAAAAGGAAAACTGCAAGGATACTTATAGCCAAATTCAAGAACTACCCAGTCAAAGAAAAAATATTACAAGCAGTTAGAAAGAAAGAATAAAATATCAGGGAGCCAGTCAGAATTACATGGGACTTAGAAGCTTAAAACATTAAATGATCAGAGGTCATGAAACATGATATTCTGGAAGGTGAAGGAGCTAAGACTACAACCAAGAATCATCTTCCCAGTGAAAGTGAGCATAATTTTCAAGGGAAAAATGACTATTCATTGAAATAGAAAACTTCTAAGCTTTCATGAGAAGACCAGAACTGAACAAAAAATTTGATTTTCAATATCAAGACTTGAGACACATAAAAAAGGAAAGGGAAAACCCCTACATGAAAGATGATAGTTTTAAAACTATAAGAAGTAAACAGAAAGTATAGGCATAAGATGAATTTGAGGGGAATATAAGAGGGTGGGTAGTGGGCAAAGCTTGAACCATCATCAGAATTGATTCAAAGAGGGAATAACATACACACTCAGTTGGATACAGAAACCTATCTTACCCTACCTGAAGAAAAAAGGGATTGGAATAAGAGAAGGGGGGAGGGGAATGATAAAAGGTAGGGCAGATTGGGGAGGTGGTGATCATAACGTTTGTGAGGAGGAACAGGTTGAGTGAGTGTAAAATAGAGAGAGGAATAAAAAGGGGAAAAATAGGATGGAAGGAAATATACAGAAATCATAACTGTGAATGTGAATGAGATGAACTTCATAAAATGGAAGCAGATGGCAGAGTGAATCAAAAACCAGAATCCTACAATATGTTGTTTACCAGAAACACACTTGAAGTGAACAGACACTAAAGGTAAGAGGCTAGAGCAAAGCCTATTATGCTTTAGCTGAAGTAAAAGAAAAAAAAAGCAAGAGTAGCAACTTTTCTGAGACAAAGCAAAAGAAAAAATAGAACTAATTAAACGAAATAAGGAAGAAACTACATCTTGCTAAAAGGTACCATGAACAATAAAATACTGTGAATACTAACCACATGTGCACCAACTGGTATTGTATCCACATTCTTAAAGGAGAAATTAAGTGAGTTGTAGGAGGTAATAGACAAACTATATGAGTGGACTGCCCTCTTTGAGAATTTGATAAATTCAAACAAAATATAAATAAGAAAGAAATTAGGGGGGTGAATAGAATTTTAGAAAAATTAGATATGACAGACTAATGTAGAAAGTTGAATGGGAACATAAAAGAATATTTTTTTTCAGTAGTGCATGGTACCTACACAAAATTGATCATGCATTAAGGCATAAAAAACTTCAAAATCAAATATAGCAAGGCAAAAATATTAAATGCATTCTTTTTAGATCATAGTAGAATAAAAATTACATTCAACAAAGGGCAGTGGAAAGATAAAAATAAATTGGAAACTGAATAATCCTAAAGAATAAGTGGGTCAAAGAACAAATCATAAAAACAATCAATAATTTAATTAAAGAAAATGACAATGAGACAACATGTAAAAATTTATGGGATGCAGCTAAAGCAGTACATAGGGGAAATTTTATTTCTCTAAATTTTTACATCAATAAAATAAGAGTAAGGGTGAATCAATGAATTGAGCATGCAGCTAAAAATAAAAACATTGGAAATAGAACAAATTAAAATTCCCAATTGAGCACCAGATCAGAAATCTTGAAAACCAAACATCAGATTAATAAAATTGAAAGTGAGAAAGCTATTGAGAAAATAAGTAAAACAAGAAGCTGTTTTTATGAAAAAACCCATAAGTTAAACCATTGGTTAATTTGATTTTAAAAAAGAAAGTAGAAAACCAAATATTCAGTATCAAAAATGAAAACAGTGAACTCAACACCAATGAAGAGGAAATTAAAACAATAATTAGCAGCTATTTTGCCCAACTGCATACCAATACATCTGACAATCTGAGTGTAATTGATAAATATTTATGAAAATATAAGTTGCCCAGATTAACAGAAGAGGAAAGAGGACACCTTAAGGACCCCATCATAAAAAAAAAAAAAAGAAATTGAACAAGCCATCAATGAATTCCGTAAGAAAAAATATCCCCAGGGCCAGATGGGTTCACAAATGAATTCTACCAAACATTTATAGAGCAATTAATTCCAGTACTATATAAGCTATTTGGAAAATTATGTGAAGAAAGATCCCTAGCAAATTGCTTTTATGAGACAAATGTGATGCAAATACCTAAACCAAGAAGAGATAAAACAGAGAAAGAAAACTATAAACACATTCCCCTAAATTAAAAAATTTTTAAATAAAATACTAGCAAGGAGACTAAATCAGTATATCACAAGGATCATACACTGTGATCACATACCAGGTGGAATTTATGCCACAAATGAAGGACTGGTTCAATATTAGGGAAACTATCAGTATAACTGACCATATATTGGTCAAGAAAATGAACAGAAATCACATGACTATCTCAATAGATGCATAACAAACTTTTTGCCAAAATATAGTACCCATTCCTGTTAAAAAACACTTGAGAGCATAGGAATAAAGAGAATCTTGCTTAAAATGGTTAGTAGTAGCTGTCTAAAGTCATCAGCATTCTGTGTAATGGGAATAAGCTAGAAGCCTTCCCTAAGATAAGAGATAAAACAAGGATGCCCATTATCTCCACCATTATTCAGTATTGTACTAGAAATGTCAGTTATAGCAATAAGAGAATAAAAACATTGAAGGCAATGAGGAAACAAAACTATCACTCTTTCTAGATGATGTGATGGGTATCCTTAGTCCTAGAGAATCAACTAAAAAACTACTTGAAATAATTAACAACATTAGCAAAGATGAAGGTATAAAATAAACCCACATAATTCATTAGCCCTTGTATACATTACCAGTAAGGGCCAGTAGCAAGAGATAGAAAGTGAAATTCCACTTAAAATAACTGTAGACAGTATAAAATATTTGGGAGTCTACCTGCCAAGACAATCCCAGGAACTATATGAACATAATTACAAAATACTTTTCACACACAAAAAAAGTACTTAATAGCTAAAAAAAAAAACCCAGTAAAATTGATCTGCAAGAACAAAAAGTTGAGACTATCAAGGGAATTAATGGAAAAAATGCAAATGAAAATGGAAGTACCAGATCTCAAACTAAATTATAAAGCAGTAATCTTCAGAACTATTTGGTCCTAGGTAAGAAATAGAGTGGTGGATCAGTTAATAGATTAGGTACACAAGACATAGCAGTTAATGACCAACATAACCTGTAGTTTGATAAACCCAAAGACAGCCAGGATAAGGGCAAAAGGAGTACATGATGTAGACATAAAGATTCATACCATAGTTAGTTTACTTCTCAGATTTATGGAGATAAGAGGAATCCATGATCAAACAAGAAATAGAGAACATTACAAAATGAAAAATTGATGATTTTGACTATTTTAAATTAGAAAGGTTTTGCACAAACAAAACGAGTGAAATCAGAATTAGAAGGAAAGCAGAATGCTGTGGAATAATTTTATAGCAAATATCTCTGATAAAGGCATCATTTATCAAATATATAGAGAACTGAGGCAAATTTATAAGAATACAGGCTATTCCCCAATTGATAAATGATGAGAAGATATGAACCAACGATTTTCAGGCAAAGAAGTCAAAGCTATCTAGAGTAGTATGAAGAAATGTTCTAAATCACTTTTGATTAGAGAAATATAAATTAAAACAACTCTGAGATACAACCTCACACCTGTCAGATTGTCCAGTGTTCCGGAAAAGGAAAATGATAAATGTAGAAGATGTGGAAAAACTGGGACACTAACACACTATTGGTGGAGTTGTGAACTGGTCCAGACTTTCTGGAGATAAATTTAGAAATAAGAACAAAGGGCAACCAAACCATGCATACCCTTTGATTCAGTAATATCACTACATTGTTTCATGATGAACTCTGAGTCACTTAGCTCTTCTCAGCAATATAGTGATCTAAGGTAATTTAGAAGGACTCGTGATGGAACGTTCTGTCCACATCCAGAGAAAAACTTGATGGATTCTGAGTGCAAATCTAAGCACACTCTTTTCACTTTCTTTATTTTTTACTTTTTTGGTGTCACTTTCCCCCCTTTGGTCTGTCCCTTCTCTCATAACATGACTAATATGTTAAAATGTTTTACCAGATTGTACATACATAATCTATATCAAAATGCTTACTGTTTTAGGAAGAGGTGGGGGGAGAGAGAAAAATTTAGAAATTGAAATTTTAAAAAATGAATGCTTAATTTTTTCTTTACATATAATTAGAAAAACAATATTAAAAAATAAAGAGTATATGTTGGATGATTCAGAATTCTGTAAAGTATTCATAGGTTATGTGTGTGGGAGGATCTTAAATCTTGTCTGTTCTGAGTCGATATAAGTTTTCAGTTTATCCCTTCCAGACCAATTCATTTACATCCTTTTTTAAAAACTATGATGAAAAAATGTACAAGGAAGGAGATTGTATACTTTCTCTCAGCAGAGCAGTCTAATCTTTACTTCTGAAGTCAGTCTTCCTTATGTGTAAACTAAATTTTCCTTGCTTTCTTTTAAAATTTGAGGTCTCATCTTGTTAGAGTAAATACTTCATTGATCTTTGAAATTTAATTATAAATTTACTTATAAATATTTATTTGCCTGTTTACCTCAGTGAATAAAAAGTGAAGTTATACATTCTTTCATAAACTGAAGTGATATAAATTTACTCCAATATCTTTTCAACTTTATTTCTAAAGCCTTATGGAAATTACAAAATTTTTTGTAACAGCATGGAAAAATAATATTAGTCTTCAGTGTGTCTGTATATTTTGAGCACCATGAACATATTTCTTTAGGCTCTTGCATTTTAAATGACTGGAATTTAATATTGTTATTTAACTGAGAGGTGTAATTTTGGTGTTTACTAGCTATTTTTTAAATTGTACTAATACTTGATGGTAGGGTTTCTGATACGGAGGTAAAACAATATTGTACCTTTTAAATTTTTTACCTGTAGCACCATGTTTTTTACCTGTAGCACATGTCTTTCCATGTCCAAATCCCCTGGTGTTTTAACATATCCAACAGGTAATATTATTTATGCTCAACCACTTAAAAGTTCTGAAGTTTTCTTTGTGTTTCCATGGTTAATCACATTTTACTTTGATTTTCACGAATCTTTCATGAATCATCATTTAGCATAGTATTGAATAGCAAGTAATTTATAACATACATTGTTTTTAAAATTGAATTTATTGATCCAGTTATGAGGTTTAAAAATGATTCAAAAGCATGCAACACTTCTTCTAAAGCAATATTTTATACCATTACATATGTATATACGTACCCTCTAAACTTTTCATCTCATAGATTAATGTAAAGTCTTTGAAAAAGATTTTATTTTTTGATGTGTCATCCATTTTCACTATGCCATTTGTCATCAGTAGATATTATAAGACTCATCTTAATTTTTTCTTAAATTATTTATTAACTTCAAAATATTAATCAGTGTTTCACTCATGGAATAGCATGATTCCTTTATCTAAGTATGTATGTGTTTGTTTTTAATTTAAAATCAGAAGATAATTAAATAGATTTCTATTATATTTTTGTTTCATTTTGTCATTATATTTCTTTACTTTTATTTATTCCATTTTTTCTTTTTTGTTTTAGTTGAGTCTGGTAAGTTGAAATTTTATTGGCCATCTTCTAATCACCGTCTCACTGTGACTGGAACTTCTCTTCCCCTTTCCATCCATACCCTTCCATGTCCTTCAACCAGTCAACTTCCATGTTTCACTTATCCTTGGCAACAAAGACAGACTGCACAGAATAAATTCTGCTTGAAGTATGGGTAACTGTGACAGAGAGTAAAGGTAATGGGGTTGCTAACTTTTTGTCTTATTCAAATGATATATAATCTTAATTTTTCCATTGTCTTAAGAAATGCATTTGCTGCTTGATTCTTAAGTAAAGGCTTTTTCTTCAAGTTGTAGATTTTCCAATACTTATCAGAAAAAATACTTATAGCAAAATATGTTTTCAGCTTGCATCTTTTTAGAATGAAAAGTAGGTTCCCAGTTGGATAGTCTATATTTAAAAAATAACGAACTGTTCACATCTCTGTATTCTTATCTATGATTAGTGGTAATTCAAATTGAAATAGAGGGTATTCTGTTTGTATTTATGTCCATTTCTCTAGGTGAAATTAACTTCCATTTATAGAAGACGTAAAGACATGTTGTACCTATATGTTTAATTTGTGGCTACCTTTTTTCCACATATGAAACCACATTTGCAGTTTATAAGTATTCCCATAGGAGGTCAGCTGAATACTTTTTGGAAGTTATGTTCACTCTTTAAGACCTCAGAAATTACCATTAATTATATTTCTGCATTTGTATGCTACATATTGCTCCAGAAAGTACCTTTGTCCTTTGAAGAATCTAACTCATTATTCCGATAAGGTCAAAAAGTCCCATGTACTTTAAATCTTAACTTAAACATGGCTTTGTTTCAAAGTTTTATCTTAATTGTAAAATGGGGTTCTGTGATGCATGCTCACAATCGTGCTCCAAAATACAGTGATTCAGAAAGAATCTTCATTTAGTCTATCATATTTTCTTAGAGAATAAGGAAATAATAAATATGGAACATGCTTTTTAAAGAGGTTTGTTGTCTTTCTTAAATTACCTTTGTTTTCCCCTGAGTCAGGTTTTACAGCTGCTGTAATGCTAACATTGCCTCTAGAATCTGCCTTCAAAATGATGTAGTCATGTCCATGCAAATATTCTATCAAAATGGATTACTGTAAGATAAAAGTAATTTTGTAAAGCCTCTTATTTCGGAGCAGAAAACCCCGCAACAGATTGATGTTTGGGGAAAACTAACTTTTAAAAACAAATAAGAACTTTGGCCTGTTTATATTTCTAAGGTTTTGAAAAGGAGACCACCCTGATAACTCTATATGACTAAATAGTATAGGAATATCCATTCCATTCTGTTTCAATCCTCAGATTAAATATATATTATTTTGTAAAAAGTAAAGGTTTCCTCCATTAAAACAGTACTTCATTGAACCTCTGATTTCATCCAATTTACTTCAGTACTTTTACTCATCCATTTATAAACCTCATTTTTTGTGGTTTTTATCGTCATCCCCTTGTCAGTTCTTTATTAAATATATATACTTCATGATCTGGGAGACTTTGTATAAGTTTAAAAAATATTTCATTAATACCAGTACATTTAACTACTCTAAGCCTCTAAGAGTTAACTAGTGTATCACAGATGTGTTATGTCTGTTAGTAAAGAAAGTTTTACTGTCCCTGAAATAACATTTGGTTGACACATTGATCAGTAAAGCACTCAGATTAAACATCCATTATCCTTCTTTAACCAGGATATCACCAATATACTACAAATTATGTCTACCTTTTTCCACAGATGGAGCCAATGTTTTGTTACATAAGTTTCTGCCCAGTCTGCCAGCTCAGTACTTTTTGGAAATTATACTAACTCTTTCAGGCTACAGATGTACCATTCAGTAAATTCTTGCATCTGCATGCTAATGGCATCCCACAGAATAACTTTATCCTTGAAAGAATTTACATTACATCCATTTCTTATCATGTATTTTCTGAGCAATATATTTTATTATATTTCTTGAAGGTATTTCCTTAGGAAAAAGTTGCAGTCTATTTGTGCCCATGATTTTGATTTCTTAGTAGTTATGGCGGAGTTTACCATGATTTTTTATCCTGTAGCATCAATGGGTGATTATTCCTATAAAAAGATGAATATTTGTATCAAGAAAGTGCATAGGCTGGTCAGAAGTGTTACATAATTTCCAAAATGCTGTCCCACTCTCTTTGCCTGTTTAGATATTTAACTAGTCTTATAGCTCTCCGCCTTTTACTCAGCCAAACTCCTAGAAAGAGCTGTATATAATCATTGCCTCCAGTTTCTCTCTTCTCACTCATTTTGCATTCTAGCTTCCAACCTCATCACTCAGTTAATATTGCTAAAATTGTTGGTGACCTTTCAACTGACAGATCTAATGGAATTTTCATAACGCTCATTCCTCTTGACCTCTCGGTAACACTTGGCACTATTGACCATCCTCTCTTTTTATACACTTTTTTCCTCTGGGGTTCTATGATCTTGGCTCTCCTTGTACTATCTGCCTACTCCTTTTTACTTTGTGAGATCATCCTCCATGCCCTGCTGCCCCATCTGTAAGTGCATACCCGCAGCCTCTTAGACTTTCTCTTCTCTATGCTATGCATTTAATAATTGTCTCTATATAGATGACTCCCAGATCTATTTGTCCAGCCCTAGTTTCTCCCGCAAGTCCAAGTCTGACATTACCAACTGACTTTTTGATTTCTAAAACTTACTGTTCCACAAGCATCTTAAACCCAAAATGTCCACACTTGAGCTCATCTTTTCCCCAAAACCTCCTCCTCCTCTTTTCTTTCCTGCTTCTGTCTATAGTATTTATCATTCTTCCTTTTACCCAAGCTTGTAACCTCAGCATAATCCCTGACTTCTCACTCTCTCTTAGCCTGCCTATTCAGTTTTCAAATCGTTTCCACTCCCCCAGCATCCCTTGAATCTCTTTCCTTCTCTCTCTACCCATACATACACCACCCTAGCTCATACCCTTATCGGTACTCACCTATCCATTGACTTCCTGGCCTTAAGTCTCTTCCCACTTTCTGAAGTACAAGTTTGGCCATGTCACTATTCTTCTCAACAAATCATCCCTGTGATCAAATATGAATTCCTTTATTTGTCTTTTCAAAACGTTTCAGAGACTAGCCTTTTTGATCTTGTTATACATCTTCCTCCTGTATGCACCCAGCAGGCCAGTCAAGCTAGCCTTGTGGCTTCTCCTTATACCTGGCCTTGTTTCCTATGTCCAAGCCTTTGTACTGGCTGTCTCCAGTTTCTTGAATGTACTTCCTCACCTTTATTGCACAGAGTTCCTAGCTTTCTTCAAGATTCTTGAGCATAGGTTCAAGTAGTGTCTTACTAATTTGTACCAAAGTCAGCTTTTCCATTTATGTGCATGTTTTCTTCCTTGATTGAATGGAAATTCTTTGAGAATAGAAGCTGTTTTACATCTGTCTTTGCATCCTCAATGCTTAATATAATGCATGGCACATAGGTACTTAATAAATGCTTATTGCTTACTTTGTCTTCAAGATTTATGGACTGATGGACAGTCTACACTGGCATTCTTCATCCCTTTGCTTTTTCTGAGGTTGACTGTTAAGCCAGACTCTTTTAAGTAGTCGTGTATCTCACTGAAGAGTTTTAGAATTCCTGTAGGGCATGAGGCAATGTCATACGTAATCAGGCACATCTGGAGTAATCCCCCATATACAGAGAATACCTATCCTATTTGGACATTCTCCAAGACAGGGACAAGATTTTTTTTCCAAACATATATCTCTTCCTTTTATGGTTTGATTGATTTTGATCAGAATATTATCAGTGGACAAAATTGTTCCTATTTGAATATAACAAGGAATCTTGTACAATTGAACATGGAATATTCAAAATAGCCCCCAGTCCCATGTAGCCACTATTCTCTTTCTGCATAGTGTTTAGCAAAATTGTTAATTAAATGCTTCAGTATCTATACTTACTATAAGAAGTCTAATCCCTACTATACTCATTTTATCTGTCCTAATTACACATGAATATCAATAAAGTATTCTGCTAGACTATGGCATAAACTACTCAAGTATAAACTAATTTAAAAAATCAAGTTAGCACAGCAACTGGTCCCCCACACTTGTTATTAACCTATACCTCCAAACCTTTCTAACCCCTTTGTATTCTGAGAATAATAGGCCATCTTGGGCCCTAGTGTTCTGTATGGTTTTAGTCATACATGTTAGATTTTATTTTACCCAAGTAGAAGATGAAGCAGCATAACGTATCAGAAAGATAATATGTCCTATGAGTCAATACGCCTCGATTCTAGTCTCATCTTTTTATTAGCTGAGCTCTTTGATTGGAAGGGAGTCATTTAATTATCTATTTGCACCAGATTAAGCAATTTGGCATGGATGTGGAGATTTATACCTACCTACCTACCTACCTACCTACCTACATACATACATACATACACACATATATACATATGCATGTTTGTTTTAATACTTCAGTGGACCTTGATATCCTGATGTGTACATAATACCACATCTGTGCTCTATCATTTTCTGTTTCTGTGCATGTTTGACACTTAATGTGACAAAGGCCTTCCTCTCAGACTTTGCACTTTATAGTTACCAGTAGAGCACTGATGCTCCATCTGCCATCCCTTTATCTTGCCACATGATCAGCACTTTTCTCTAATGCATTTCTTCAACGATCAACAACAAAATTTTTATAAAATATTCTTGACAAATTATTCTTACATGGGCCTTCATTTGACAAGGAAATCTTAGATAAGAGGAGCATATAATCACAAACACTGACCTGATTTGAGAGAGAAAACAGATTGTTCTAGAATGCCAGCATTTATGGATTTGGTCTGAATAAACCTATTGTTTGATTCATTTACTGTACTTGAACAGTAACTCAGGGTTATGAGTAACTGAAGCTGTGTTTAAAGTTAAGGGCATAAAGGAATGGAAATGCCCCGAGAAGAGGAAAATGGATAAAAAGGACCATGTTCCATAGTGTTGTTAAAATGTCAAGCTTGAAACATTCACTTTATTTTTAACTTAGACAAGAGGAGAGAATAATTAGGTGTTCCAGACGGTTGATAAGAAATGAATTTGAAAAGTGTAAACAGTAAGTAAAGACTTTCATTTAGTGAATCTCTGTCCAAGCATAAGGCACAGACTAAAAACAAATCTACTATTTTATTTTTTTCAGGAGTAGTTCAATCAGCACACCTAATGTTTTCAACTGCCATTGCTTTCAGCGTAACAGACATAATTTTCTGACACTCTATTTACTACTAGATGAAGTGGCCATTTAAGGCTGAATAAATCAAACAGTTTGGATAAAGCTGGCAGTATTTATAATGTCAGGATGAGCAGATGTTTCAAATTTGCCTTCATTTCCATATATATTTTGTTTGAACATGCCCTTGCCTATGTAAAGGGAGACTTTTGAATCCTGTGTTACTTTAAATTCATTTCTATTCAGTAATTGGATTGAAAATTTTAAATAGTTATAATTTACACAGTAGCATTTCAGGAAGTTTTGAGTTAAATTAAAGTGAGTTTAAAATCTGTCTACATCAGGAGCTCCTTTATGTATATGATTATGAGTGCAAACAGCCTTAACTCAGAAAAGGTAACATTTGTGCTTACAAATATCAGGTATATTTAATATACAAAGGGCCTAATTTTATCCAATGAATTACTAATTTCAGTGAAATAGCTAATCTTGAGTGCATGTATAGCAAAATCCTACTCAAAACTAAATAACTGTTCTGTAAAAAATGTATTATCTTTACCATTTAACTTCATGTTAAAAATGAAAATGGTACTAAAATGTACTACATTTTGAATAAAATAAATACAGCTATTAGAAAGTTATTTCACTTAGAAACATTTTTATATGCTTTTAATTCAGGATAATTTTCTGTTTCCCTTCAGAACCTCCACACTTTGTTGTGAAACCCCGTGATCAAGTTGCTGCATTGGGACGAACTGTAACTTTCCAGTGTGAGGCAACTGGAAACCCTCAACCAGCCATTTTTTGGAGGAGAGAAGGAAGTCAGGTATGAAGTTTTTCTGGCTTTTTGACCCTTAGTCACTGTTCCTGGAGTCACTGTGAGAAAAATGGTTCCATTCATTAGACTCGGAGATGATGGGACTTCTGTGTGTTGTACAGTGTTCTATTAATTAACCAGTCAATCAGTCATCAAGCATTTATTGTTTATTACATGCCAGGAGCTATGCAAAGCCCTGGGGTTTCAAGGAAAGGCAAAAACAGTCTGTGTTCTCAGGGAACTTAGAGTGTTACAGGGGAAACAGTATGTTAAGAAATGGGTGTATTAAAAATGTGCATACTCTTTGACCCAGCAATACCGCTTGGGAAAAGGATCCATGTGTACAAAAATATTCATAGCATTTATAGCATTTCTTTGTGTGGTGGCCAAGAACTGGAAGTGGAGGGGATGCCCATCAATTGGGGAATGACTGACCAAGTTGTGGTATGAGAAAGACTTATATGAATTGATGCTGAATGAAGTGGGCAGAACCAGAACATTGTTCTCAGAAGTAGCCACAGTATGTGATTTTGATAGCCTTAGCCCTTCTCAGAAATGGAAAGATCTAAAACAATTCCAAAGGACTCATGGTGGTAAATGCTATCCACATCCAGAGAAAGAACTGTGGAGTCTGAATGCAGAGCAAAGCAGACTGTTTTCTTTTTTTGTTTTGTTTTGTTCTGTTTTTTCTTTCTCATGATTTCTTCCATTTGTTATAATTCTTCTGTGCAACATGACTAAGGTGAAAGTGTTTAATAGGAGTGTATGTATAAAGCTGTATCTTAGTGCATGCCATCTTAGGGAAGAAATGGCACATAGACCAGTGTAGCTGGATTGCAGAGTATGTGATGTGGAAGGGAATATAAGAATACTGGAAAGTTATTAGATTTAAATGAATAAGTACTTTGTATTTGTTCTTAAAGGAAAAAGGTAGCTATTGGAGTTTATGGAGTAGGGGTTAGGTGAGATGGTCAGACCTACACTTTAGGATGAGACAAAAGAGAAAGTACTTTTCCTTGTTTCAGAGTGGCTCAGTGATACATTCCTCTAAAAAGGAATGATAGTCATATAAAATAGCATTTTTTAAAAAAAAATTAATTTGTTATTATTCTTATTTGAGCCACATTAACAACCTTTCATGTTTAGTTCCCTTTTGTGTTCAATATTCTACTAACCAGAACTGTTAACCAGAAATTCTGTACCTATTTAACAATAAACATACCAATAACAATTAGCATTTGTATAGTGAATTAAGCTTTAGAAAGTGCTTTGCCTGTGTTGTCTTTTGATCTTTACAAAAATCTTCTGAGGTGGATGCTATTGATATTCCCATTTTACAGGTAAAGATACCCATTTTACAGGTAAAGATACTGAGGCTGAGAGAGGTTAAGTAAATGAGTCAGGTTCACAAAGCTCCTAAGTGTCTGAGCCAGGATTTGAACTCAGATTTTCCTGATTTCAGGTCCAGAATGTCGCCTTCTCCACTGTCTAATTTCCTGTATAGTACAATCATTGTCAGTATTTATGGTTAAGATGGAAATGAACTGTAATATCCTACTATTCTTTTTCAAATACAAATCAAATTATATTTGGTCTCATTTGTATACTTTGCTGTATTTTATCATATCTGAGTATAATATCTACATAATTTATAATTCTTTGAAATTTTTCAATGTACATATATTATACACAATAATTTTCTATTAACGACAACACTATATTTCCTGGACTTTGCATAACAGAGTTCATGCAGTTGCAAGAGCTATCTAGATATCCCATCTACATACAATCAGTTGTCTCCAAATCCAGTATAAACATTTTTTACCTTGTTCTCACTATTTTAATCGGTAAGTCCATGAGCATTTATTCAATAGCTTCTCTGTGCCAGTCACTGTCCTAAGCTATGGGAATACAAAGACAAAAGACAAATCTTTCTCTCAGCGAGTCCACAGTCCAATGGGGGAGACAATACACAAGCAAATATGTACAAACAAGACATACACAGGATGAATTAGAGGTATTCTCAGTGTGAAGGCACGAAGATTAAAGAAGACTGGGAAAGGTTTCTTGTGGAAGGTGAAAATGGCTGAAACTTGAAGGCAGTCAGGGCCAGGCATTGGGGGATGGCCAGGGAAAATGCTGGAGACCTAGAGATGGAGTGTGACGTGTTAGGAAAAGCAGGTGATTCTTTGGTAGACCGAATGTGGCCAGAGCATTTATTGGAATGTAAGTTTGTGTGTATATGTAGGTGTGTGTGTCTATACACACATCTATGTATGTATGTAAACATTTACTTTGTAAAATTTATCAAAAATTTTAAAAACTGTGATTTCAAATCCCAAGTAAGTTTAGATGTTGTACATGTCACTTTTTCTACTCATTCTGTTTTCATTCTCACAGTTTAAAATACAACCTTTTATGAACATTTCAAATCTGATTATGTTGAAAATTTCTTCAGACAGCCTTTTCATGAGAGAAATATACTTCTTTGTTTCACAAAATACAGTGACGGGGAAGGTAGGTGGAAGGTGGATAGAGCACCAGCCCTGTAGGCAAGAGGACCTGAGTTCATATCTGGCCTCAGACACTTGACACTTATTAGCTGTGCGATCCTGGCAAGTCCCAACTGCCCCCCCTCCCCCCTCCCCAAAATACAAGATAGTGCACTAACCTGCAAATCTATCCTGATTTCATGTTGACTGTTAACATTCACATTTTAGTTTCAGAGCAGTTTGAACTACAAATTAACCATAATTACCCATTTGATAATTTTTTAAAAAAAATATAAGCTGATTTTTATTCAAACTTGATCCATAAGTAGTCATTTTAGTGTACTACAAAAATTAGATTTTATCAGTATTTAATGGAAGTAACAAGATAATTGAGATTGTCTAAAAGATTAGGTTGGTATAGGGTACTGAGTCATTTGCAATGGAGTAATAAAATGGGTATTTATTAGTGTGTTAAAATATATTATTTAGACTTAATGATAAACCATTAAACTCTTGGTTAAAACTTAATTATGCTGGTAAATTGAAAAAAAAATTAGGGTTAGAAATTGAGCTTTTATTGGGCACTTTTTAAAATATTTCCTCCCCTTTCCCCTCCTTCTTCCCCTTCCCCCAAAATTGAACTGTTGGTCTGTTTTATTTGTAAATCTAATAGCGTCTTCTTTTGTAGGCAGGTACTATGAAACAGTGAAATCAATTTAGGCTTCCTATATATTATCAAAATGATATTAGCATCGATAGACTTTGAAAAGCTACAGGTGTACATGTATACACAGGATGCTGCTCTCTCTATACATACATATATATGAATTGATAATAAAGTATTCACCGTATTTAAATGTATGAATGTAAAGGTATTGGAGCTTGACAGATCATTTAATATTACTTTCTCTTGTTCTCTCCCTAAATAATGTCTTCTAGAACCTGCTTTTTTCATACCATCCTCCACAATCTTCAAGCCGGTTTTCTGTCTCTCAAACTGGTGATCTTACTATCACAAATGTCCAGCGATCTGATGTAGGCTATTATATCTGCCAGACGTTGAATGTTGCAGGAAGCATCATCACAAAAGCCTACTTGGAAGTTACTGATGGTAAAGAGTTGCTTTTATAAAATCTCAGAATCTTGGTCAAAGCCTCAGCAATTTGCCAGGATATATAATTTAATGTCATTTCTTGTCATGATTTTGACACAGGAATGAACATGATATTAATAGAATGGTTAAAAATTTAACATAATCCTTACAGTTAGCATTGTTTACAATTAAATTATGTATTCTATTTTTGTCTTTACTCAAGATAAATCAGCATTTCAGGGTTGGGAAATGAAACTAATCATTTACTTATTCACTATATAGTAAAACATATACAATGTAATTTTTCTCTCTTTTGGATAGATATATATCTGTGTGTGTGTGTGTGTGTGTATAGTTATAGATATGTAGAGAACGGATGGAACAGAAAATGATGTAACATTAAAGAAAACAAGTACATGTGTGTAGACATGCATATATTTATATAGTTACTTTGTGATGATCTATATTTCTGATTTGGTAGAAGAAAATTCATTTTATATTTTTCATTGTAGTATAGAGAAAAATTATTGCTCAGAGTGCCTAAACACAAATTTCTAAGACAATAGCTTGTTCACTGTTGGTGGAACTGAGACCTAAGATTTGGGAACTGTTAAAATCACATCTTTTCCTTATTCCTTAATCATGAGGAGGGAATGGATACAACACCTACTCACATATATGTATATATGATGTGACCCTTTATATGACATAATATGTAGATATGTGTTTATATTTATATGCACAGATATGCATATATAATATGTATATACATACGTATACACACATAGTCAAATTGTGGTATAAAACATTAGTATAAACTTAGTAACAATGAAACTCACTCTAAATCCTAAATAAATGCGAATTTCCTCTTGTCTGTTAGGACGGTGATATTAAGGGAAAGGAGGAGTGTCACACACATACGTACACAAAATAAACTTGTGTGTATGTGGTTTTTTTCATCAGTGTTATATCTTGTGTTTCTTTGACTTATTTCTTTGATCAGTGGCATTGAAAAAATTATCTATTGCCAATCCAGGGCAAGGGAAAAGTTGGAAAGCCCTATTCCTGGTCCACAGAGATTTATACCCTCAAACTGCTTCTGCACCTAAGTAGATCCAAAACTGATGGGAAAAGGGTACTGAAATAGAGGATAATAACAGTTATATTGAATTAAAGTCCGAAGCTATGAATTAAAGTCCATAGCTATGGACAATATATGGCATATCAGAGCTAAAATATAGAAGTTTCAGCTACTTTTGGCAGTAGATGGAGATGCTCACTAATAATTTAAAAAGAAAAGATTTCTAGCCGCTCATAACTTGTGTACACAGTCATGAATACTTCCTACCTGATAATCCTTTTGGCAAATTCAGATAGTCTAAGCATCATTTCCCTAATTTTGTGATCTCCACTGAAGTCCTTTCCAGATGCCTTTTTGAATCAGCTTAGTTTGGAGAAGCCCGTCTTTAGGCTGATGATGAAGTTTTTGATCACAAAAAATATTTAAAAAAAAACAAGCTTTTTACCTTAAACACACAAAAAGAATATTTCTATATACAAAAAGGATTCATATATGAAACCATGAATCTCCATTTCATATTGCTTGCTTTTTTGAAAAGTGTGTAACAAATTCCACCCTTTAACACTTGTACTTGTTCTGAATTTCCTTCTTTCTCTTCTATGCACAATTTTAAATGTTTCAATGGCATTTTTGTCAACTATCCCCCACTGCAATGAAAAGCCAAGAGAGGGACCCCTCCCCCCACCTCTTCCCCCAAAATGTATAATCAACCAAAACAAAGTCATAGAGAGGCCACATCTAAAAGTGTAAGTCTTGATATTTCATCACTGCTTGGCAGGCCATCACTTTTCTTTCAGGAGGCAAATGACATGCTTCATCAAAGGATTTCTGAGGATGTGATTGATTGTTGCCCTGATCAGAATTCTTAAATCTTTTGAAGTTGTTTTTATCTTTGCAGGGTTATCCTTGTTTAAATTGGCTTCCTGGTTCTCCTCACTTCACCTTGGATCAGTCCATACTACTCTACATTCTCTGAAATCATCTCTTCTGTCTTTTCTAATAATTCAATAATTTTCCATTACGTTCCTATACCAAAATTTGTTTAGCCATTCCTCAGTATTCTAGTTCTTCTCTTTTTAAAAAAATTAACCTTTCACTATAAAAATGGGCATATCCTTTGACCAGGCAGTACCACTTCTAGGGCTTTATACCAAAGAGATCATAGAAATGGGAGAAGGAACCACATGTACAAAAATATGTAAAGCAGCTTTTTCATGGTAACCAAGAACTGGAAATCGAGGGAATGCCCATTGATGGGGGAATGACTGAAAAGGCTACTATGAGAAATGACGAACAGACAGACTTCAGGAATACCTGGATAGGCTTATATGAACTGATACTGAGTAAAGTGAAAGAACCAGGAGAACATTATACACAGTAACAGCCATAGTGTGTGAGGACTGTTTTTGATATGACTTAGCCTGTCACAGCAGCGTAAGGACCTAAAACACTTCCAAAAAACTCATGATGTAAAATGCCATCGACACCCAGAGAAAAAGCTATGGAGTTAGAACACAGAATGATGCCGATTATTTTCTCTTTTGGTATGTTTGGCTTTGTTTAGTTTTTTATTCATGCTTTTTCCCATTCACTTAACTCTTCTGTGCAACATGACTAATGTGAAAATGTGTTTAATAAGAATGTTATGTGTAGAGCCCATATAAGATTACGTGCCATTTTGGGGAGGGAGCTGGAAGGGCGGGAGAGAAAATTTAAAACTTATTTTTTTCAGTCCTATGATTTTGTTCTCATGTTTTTTTGCATTGTCATGGAATTGTAAATTTCCATTTTCTCTATTCTCATTTTTAGAGAGTTCATTATTTGTATAAGGCTTACAGTTTTCTCTTCTAAGCAATTCTTCTCAATGTCTTTCCTGCAGAGATCTTATTTTTATTTTATTTTTTAAATCTCATGCTTCTTTCTTTAGATATTCATCCAGGGCTTGTGGAAAATCCATTTTTCTTTATTGAGTCTCTGCTTTTAGTTGTTACAGAGATACTTCCTCTTTATAAGCTGTATTTTCAGGGATCACTGAATCTGCAGTAATTCTTTATAATAGCTGTTGGGACTTTCTTTAGTTTGCTTATCTCTCCTGCTTTAATTGTTGAACTGAAACTTTTTTCCAGGGTCAGGTTCTAATCTCTTCTGTACTCTTTGTTAGGGTGCTTGGCCCAACTTTGTGTCAGCTTTTGTGCCCTTGATTGCTTCACAGTTGTCTAACTCCTGTGGCTAGACTTCCCTGCATCTTTGAGTTTCAAAATGATATAGGGGCTTTTGTGGCATCTCAGAATCATAGCGCTAGAGTAGCTGCAACACCTGGATGCCTGAGTTACCCATGTCTGAGCACTGCCACACAACATTGGTTATATTAGGGGACCCTTCATTCTTCTTACCTCTGGACGCAGAACCTTGTAGGTTGTATGAGTCTCTATCTTGTTACTGGTTATGATGGAAGGCTACCGGCATTTGACTGTGCTACTTCTAAGTTGCCAAACCTTTCCCTTTCCTACTTCCATGTGTTTCTAGAAGACTTTTTATAGTTCTGGGGAAGAAATCTTTTTCTATAGTTTCTCATTGTATTTCTTTATTGGTGTTCATTTTGGTACAAATTTTAGTCTTTTGCTGGATTAGGTTATTGGAACCTGAGAGGTCTGATTCCATTCATGCTGACATCTTGAGCTCCTTATCATGCACAAAAACTCTTAAAAACAATCAACCAAGTCATAAGAGAGATTAACTTATAAAATTGTATATTCTTGAATTAAATTCCTTGGAATTTGTGCTTATGTAACTATAATTAATCAGAAATATGCTTGAGTCCATGATAATGTCAAAAAATTTATTTTCTCTAAATAAATGTATGAGGTCACCCTTTTAATCAACTCAAGCTTTGGAACTGATTTATTTATTGTTTTGTTTTTAGAAAAAAAAGAATAAATGATAAAGTTCTTCTAACATTAATCATTATCTCTATAAATTATCTAGAAAATATAGTGAGAGTTATATAAATATGATACACAGCTGAAAATGTCTAGTGTGAGCTCAAAAAAAATCATAAAAAGTATCAATTATAGGACTTTTCCCTGTATATTTAGTGTTTTTAACATAAGACAAAACTGCCAAAAGTAAGAATACTTCTTTCCAGGATCTAATTATATTCAGTTTTCCAACGGCACACTGATAATATTTTCATGAATGTTTTGATTTGACTGTGAATGCATCATTTAAACCACAGAATTGAAATTTCAATATATTTTGTTAAGAGCACATGGCACTAAAAGAGTTGAGTAGTTTTTGTTATACGTAAGTATTCTGTGAAGAACTCTTTATTTATTCATTTGTTTGTTTTTACGAAACAAATCTCAGATAAATTCTGGAAAAATCAAGGAAAAAGAATAACTGCTAGACATTTTTTCAAGTTTTAAAAAAAATTGCCAAGTTTGCATCCTTCAGCTTTGTGATCCACCACCCATTATTAGTCGATTTCACACGAGAATCTGTGCACGGCAGAGTTGGAAGGATAAAGTGAAAAAAATGCCAGAATGTCATTAGGCTATGCACATTTGCTGAATTGGCTTTCTTGCTTTCCTGTTTTTCTGCAATTGATTGCTCAGACCTAATGATTAGTGAGGAATAAATTGAGGTGTGATTTCACCTTGAGGGAAGCTTTAGAGCATAATGTCTTCCATGGGACAGAAGTAGTGGTCCCAATCCACCAACTCTGGAAGCCACTTGTTTTTAGTGAGACTGCTACTCCAAGTTTCCTAGTTATCAGTTTAAAGAGTTATTAGTTAGATAAAGATTTTCTTTTTCTTGAAATTTTATTTTTCCTTTACTTCTTTATAGAATTGCCTATTTAATGTCATGTTTGTGTCTGCTTAGCAATATGAATAGTACCCTACTAATCCTCCACTCCTATTACAAGTCCTTCTCTAGATTCCAGAATTTCTATGTAATACTAATATCACATAGGTGTACCTTTCAGAATACTTTAAAGTTCATTATTTCTCAGCACAGAATGGTCCACAGCACAGGTACACGGCAAGCCCCAAACCTCTAATTCTTTGGGCCTACCATTTTTGGAAATAGGTCTCTGATATAGGCTCTACATATACCTTCATATTAAATGTATTTTCACTTTGGTCACGTTGTAAAGAAGACTATATCAGATTGCACGCCATCTTGGGGAAAGAGAAGAAGAGGGGGAGAAAATTTAGAATTCAGAATCTTATGGAAGTAAATGTTAAAGACTAAAAATAAATAAATACTTAAATAAAAAACAAATAGGTCTCTGTTTTACGAATGTCCCTTTTTCCTGACTGTCACTCATACTTTTCTTGTCCCTGGAACTTCCTGCACCTAGAAACTTTCATTCTTGAAACATTTAACTCCTTTGCTGAGTGATGCTTCCCTGCTTGTAGTATCAGAATTCGGTAATCATTTAGACAAGTCTACTAGAGAACTAGACCCTCCCTGTAAAACATGGCCCTCATCTGAATTGCCACGTTTTGTGAGACAGATCATGTGCCCACACCAAACTGGGGGGACTGACAAGAACCTGTTACAACATGGGGACCAAGTTAGGAGGTCTACCTCTCATTGACTTATTGATTTCCTTCCTTCTGCTGTGGCCCAAAGATTAATCTCTGGTCTACTCTCCCTTTTTCTAGCTGAATTCCAGAGATTTCCTGTTCTTACTGAGAACCAATTTGCATACTTAGTTCTCTCTAGTGGCTATCATGTATAGACATTTGATTTCTCTTTCCTTTACCCATTCCTTATGCCCCAGAGTGTCACCCTTGAGTAAGTTAAAAACGTTTTCTAAATCTGCTGCTTTTAGCAGTGCGACCTATCTGTTTTTCTCATTCTTTTTCGAGCAGCCACAACAGACTGAGGCAAGTTCTCGTGCTATCTTTGAAACTGCTATACAGAAATCAGAGTTTTCACAAGTGTATGGTCTTTTGGGGGTGAGGGGGAGGTATTCCAAATATGTAAAATGAGGGGGGAGTTCTACTCGCTATTGAAAGTGTGAAAACTCAGAGAAGAGTTTGAAACAATTAGCCCAGTTACTTGTTAACAGAAAGTAACTTAATATAAAACCAAAAGAAATGGGGAGTTTAATCATTTGAAGTTAAAAGGTCTTGAAAAATAGGAGAATCCAAAAGAACTTAATGAATGCAAAACTTGCCAAGTGGGTCCATTAGAACCATATGTTGAAACCATTTAAATGAAAACCAGCTGGCATGATACCATTGTCTTTTCTGTGCATCTGTTGAACAAAAAGCTATCCTCATACATCATTATGCCTTTTGTTAAATGAACTTTGCTTCTTAAATTTCAACTGAGGTAAGGTAAAGTGTTTCTTTAGCATTCCAGAATTAGAAGTGTAGAAATTCCACAATGGATCATTACATGGCTGCCTGGCAATAATTTTAAAAACTCCTTAACCATTAGAGGTACCTGCGCTATCCCCCTGTTCTAAAGGAGTACATTGTTTGTCATTTTAATGTTCTGAATCAGTATATAATATGAATGCAGTCTGAATAATTCCTGTCTCCTACATTAATTGACTGTTTAATAATCTTCAGTCTGTTTCAAAGCCTAGAGCAACTACTGCTGCTTAGATGATTAGAAAATTGTTTCCAGTTGTAGAGATCTATTTCCTGTTGTTTCCTCTGGCAGTGATTGCAGACAGGCCTCCCCCAGTCATCAGACAGGGTCCTGGGAATCAAACTGTAGCTGTGGATGGTACTTTAGTCCTCAGCTGTGTGGCCACAGGCAGTCCAGTGCCCACAATTCTATGGAGAAAGGACGGACTCATTGTCTCCACCCAGGATTCTCGCATCAAACAGCTGGAAACAGGAGCCCTACAGATCCGATATGCCAAGGTAACTCGAATTACTTCCTCTAGATTTCTGTTGTGTTTCACTTTGTCTTTACTTCTATCTACTAGTATTTCAGCCTCTAATTTTAGAATTCATAAAATGTGAAATAGCAGTATATTACAGTTTCATTTTGCTTCTTGGGCCTTTCAAATGTTCCACAATCTCTGTTTAAGTAGCCTTGTATTTTTATGCAGCCCGTGGCAGTAATTTAAGTATTGTTTATATCTTGTGAAAACTTCTCTAACACAAATTGAGGAAAACATTTTGGAGATTACAAGAGAGAATCCTCTCAAGTAGTAGTATGAGACAGTAATTGGAGAAAGTTTTGTTTTTTTTAAGAAACGTAAATAGCAGTTCAGAATGCTGCAAGAATTCTTCACACGTGAATATGAGGTTGGTAGATTGGTTCAGCATTCTATAATTATGGAATGTCTCTATCCAAACAAAAGTAAGAAGTATTTCCATACTGAGTGAATATTCAGAATTAAAACATTAAAAGATGAAAAGCCTCTAAGTTTATGGGAACAATTTAAGGATTTATTTTCCTGATACAACATAGCCAACATACCTGTTTTTGCAGGATTGTGTTACTTTTTCTGTCCTTATTTCCTTTTTCTTTATAGGTCAAGATTAAACAAGCTCAAAGAATATATAGTGAAAGCAATAAACATTTACAGTTTGCTTATTTTCTATCTGTAGGTCAGCATCTTTGTTTCTTTTTTTAATAAGCTATAACATTAAACATCTCGTGATTATCATACTTATTATTGTTTAGTTATTGTAAATGCCAGGGGACATTAACTTGGCTTCTTTTTTGAAAACTAAAATGATAATGGTCCTGCTTATTTCAGTGTTACCCAGAGACACAATTGTCATCTTAGTCATAGATTACTGTATTTAGTTCTTAGATTGGTTTAGAGTTAGATTTGGGGGCCTATGGTTATTTATTCTCTCAGCTGTTAGAAAAGAGACTTAATTCAAGTACTAATTTGTTCTATCTCATAATCACTAAACTACTTTAAGTAATTGGTTGTGCATATTTATTTCTCAGTACCCCAACTACAAAAACTTAGGAAGGAACCTTTTCTTTTTGCTCTTTTGTTTTATTTACCTTAATTTTCACACATATAACCCTGAAATAATGAAATACAAATTCAAGTATTATAGTTTTTAAAATATTTTTTGTGGGTTTATATTTGGCAAAACATATTCAACCTTGGTAATGTGATTCAATTCATTTGACCTTTAAAAAGGTTTAGAGACCAATAGTTATTGAGATTCTTCAGTTTTTGAAAAACAAGTGTTAATGCCAGCGTAGTAAAATCTTTCATTTGCCTTACTGGGTAACATGATGCAGTCAAATTTAATATGAGATGGGCTTTTCTGATTCTTGTCTTATAAAATTTTTCTGTTCACATGCAACAAAATGTTTTCAACAAAAGAGGAAATGTTATGTTTAGAGAATTCTAATATAGTTCTATCCACATTCATAGGTTATATGCAGACCTACCAGATGACTGAGTTCTTGATTGTTCCAAATGTTTATTTTCTGTCTTTCTCAGCTGGGTGACACTGGCCGGTACACCTGTGTTGCATCAACTCCTAGTGGTGAAGCAACATGGAGTGCATACATTGAAGTTCAAGGTAAATTGAAGATTCCTCATTTGTTTGGTTTTTTTAAAGCCTATAAACTAAGATATGAGTGATTACTGAGAAAGTAGTCATGATGAGACCCAAGTGTGTAGGCATACATATGTGGAAACAGAGATGTGTACATTTCACTATGCATAGACATATTTCTTCTGGGTTTTTTTTTGTTTCTTTGTTAGAATTTGGAGTTCCAGTTCAGCCTCCGAGACCCACTGACCCAAATTTAATCCCAAGTGCCCCATCAAAACCTGAAGTCACAGATGTAAGCAGAAATACAGTAACATTGTCATGGCAACCAAATTTGAATTCAGGTGCAACACCAACATCTTATATCATAGAAGCCTTCAGGTACTGTAAACATGATATATGCTGTTTCTCATACTTTGAATTCACAATTGAGCACACATGTTCTAAATTGTATTTATCTGTACTTAGCCATGCATCTGGTAGCAGCTGGCAAACTGTAGCAGAAAATGTGAAGACAGAAACATTTGCCACTAAAGGACTAAAACCTAATGCAATTTACCTTTTCCTTGTGAGAGCGGCTAATGCATATGGCCTTAGTGATCCGAGTCAAATATCAGATCCTGTGAAAACACAAGGTAAAATGAATTTATTAAACATTATGATGCCATTTTATCCGTGTAGCTCATGATTTTACTGCCAAATAATGTGTATTACAAGTCAGTACTGAATACGTAAAGATGTTCTCAGAAATACCCAGCTGACCTTTAGTATTCATCATGAGCAGAACAGAATGAATAATGTGAAAGATGATAATGTTTCTCATTTTGTTGTTGTATTTTAAACTTAAATGTATCATAGTTGAAACACAATTTAGGTTAAGGATATAATGAGTTATAATAATATCATAAATGATTTTTTGCTATTCAGATTTATTTTGTATATTAGAAAAATAGCTTCTCCACATCTCAACTGTGAAAATGTTACAGATATTATAATTTATAATCTACTGTATATAATGAAAATCTATAGCATATGTTTAACATATTTAAAACTGGTTGACTTTTACTAATATTGATATGCTGGTCCCTAGAATCTAGAGGGTGATGTTGTAGAATTATAATAAAATTTGATTAATTCTACCTGGAAATCATATGAATGTAGGAAATAGTTAAAAAAAACTGCCATAAGAACAAGGAAAGTTCTAAAATACTTGTGTTCAGTAATCATTCTTTATAATATAACTTGATTATCTAGTTCTAAAGGTTGTTCAGCATCTTTTGTATTAGGGTATCTGTGAAGCCTTGATAAATCTTATTTAAATTACAAATTCATTTTTCCCCTACCCTGAAACAGATAGGAGAAAGAAGGAATTATAGTCATTTAAAAATTGAGCTTATAAACTTTGAAAATCACCCAATCACTGTTTATCTCTTTACCCTTGAGAATAATCGTAATAGAACAACAGCATAACAGAGCAAAATGAGCAGTTTATTTCCAGCTCCAACACTTACCATTCATGTTGTTTAGGCAAGTTATTTACCCTCTCTAATCATCAGTTTTCTTGGCAGTAAGAAGTATTCACAATGTACTTTAAAGAAAATTGCTCAGTAGATCTCTTTCCAAAATAATTTTTACCAGGTATATATTTGTACTAGAACTGTACTAGCAAGCTATCTGAATGAGCTTCTGAACGTCACCATTTTGTATGTTGAGAGGAGGCGTTGCGTTGTATAAGGTTTGGTCCATGAACAAAATTACAGGAACAGTAAGAAAGCGCACTAAATCCAAAGAGTTGTTAAAAAATTAATTAGTATTTTTTTATTCAATAGTCATGATGCTAATAGACATCCTTACTTTGTCCCTGGTCTAATTGGGAAAGACTCTTCAGATGAGACTGGCTCTTGGCTTTATATAGAAGCAGAAAGTCCATTTGTGTTCTTTTAAAGGAACAGATGTTCCATCTTTACAAGTTTTCTGTATCTGCTTATATAATCATGGTTCTATTTCTTTTGGTATTATTCTAGTCAGGGATGTTTGTGGTTTTCTGATATTACTGTTTTAGATCCACTGTGCTCACAGTGTATGATGTTGTGATGTGTTGTCAGTTTTCTTAGAAATATTTTCTTTCCTTCTTTCTTCCCTTCCTTCCTTCCCTCCTTTCTTCCTTCCCTCCTTCCTTCCTTCCTTCCCAGCCTTCCTCCCTTCCTTCCATTATGTAATATTTTCTTGTTTCCTTTTGTAATTCAGCTAAAGCATGCTGTATTTTGTTGCTGACCCTTACTGTACCTCTGTAAACCTTTTATCTTTCAACTGTGTTTCTTATAAACATATATTGTTGGATTCTGCTTTCTAATCCGGCCTGTTATCCTCTTCTGTTTTATGAACGAGTTCATCCCATAAACATTTACAGCAGGGATCATTCATCATGCGTTTCCCTCCATCCAGTCTTTGTATACTTTTCTTTCTCCTTGTGTCCGACTCTTTCTTTATAAAGAAGAAAATAGTAATCATGGAAAATTCTGTTTAGCACTAGCACTCTAGCTTCATTCAGTCTACTTCGGCTTCCTTTTCCAACTCTTTCCCTTGCATAATCACAGGTTTTTCCTTTTAAATCTTAATTCTTGATCTACCACCCATAGTTAGAGTTGGTTTTGCTTAGGGCTAATTCCTCCTTTAATGTGCCCTCCCTCTTATTGCCCTCTCTACCTTCTCTTCCTGTTTCCCCATTGAGTTCTCCCAACTTCTGTATTGTCTTCCATCCTCTGACTAATGTAGATGAGAATGAGAAGCCAGTATCATCTGCTCTCCTACCTCTTCTTCCTTGTCTGTATAGTACTCAATGTATGAACATCAACATATGCAGTAATTTCCCCCAAACTTCCTCTTAGTTATTAAACTCACATTCATTAAGCACTTACTATGTGTCAGGCCCTGAGGAAACAAAGATAAAAGCAAACAGTAAAACAGCCCATGCTCTCAAGGAGTTCACAATCTCTTAGACAGATAGGTCTGTCTTACTCAACTCTGTCTCCATAGATAGATAGATATAGATATAGATATATCTGAAGCGTAAATGTGCACCTTTTATCTCCCCATATTAGAATATATAGAATTTACCTATGTTTAGTCTCTTAGGATTGCTTGCCAATTCTTAGCTTTTTATGATTCTCTTGACTCCTGTGTCTGTGTTTGTTTCTGTGAAGTTCTGCTATTTTCATAATAAAACTCTTAGTTGTAAGCCTGTACTTTTGTCTTCCCAAATATTGTGTTATGGGCTATATATATGGTCTGTTTTAGTAATGACTGCAAGCACATGATCTTGTGCTTCTTCCGTACTCGAATTCTGTTGTTTTGACTTCTTGTAATATTTTTTTTTCTTGGCCTTGGACGCTAAATTTTAGCTATTATGTTCCTGGGAGGCTTTCTGTTTCTAGTTTGTCCTTGATTTTTAAGTGATCTGGATAGTTTGCTTTTATTATCGCCTGAAAAGTGATGTCTATATTCTTTTTAACTGTTGGTTCTTTCAGGTTTTCTGATGATTTCTAGATTCCTAGATTCTGTTTTCCATGGCGGTTATTTTTGCTTTAAGATATACTTTTTCTGTTGTTGTTTTATTTTTCAGTCTTTAGGTTTGTCTTAAAATTTCTTGTTTTCTCACTGGTTTCTATTTGGTCCGTTCCAATTTTCAGAGTTTGTTTCTTGGCAAGATTTTGTACCTCTTCCTCCAAGCTGTTAATTCTCTTTCTAATTCTATATACCAGAACACTCATTTCTTTTCAGATTTTACTTTAGAGGTTTCATTCATTTACTACATTCTCATTCCATCTCTTCCAGGAATTCTAACTTAACCTGTAGTCGGGCTATGTTTTCTCTTGAGGCTTTGCTTATAAATAAATGTTTTGGAGTCATTCTCCTCTGAGTTTGTGTCTTGTGCATCCCTTTCTCCCTAACAGCTCTTTGTGATAGAATTCTATTTATGTTTACCCATTCTTATGTCCAACTTCCTTACTTCAGACTTTCTATTAGAGGCCAGTTCTTTACACTTCTGGAGGGAATATTTAGGCCATGCTTGCTGCTACTTTTGTGAGATATCAAGTATTGTGTAAATCTAGGATTTTAGGGTCTGCTCAAGCTGAGGACTGATAATCTTTTGATGCTTCTAAAATGCTCTTATTCAGGGCAAAACCTGATTGATGTACTTCTGGTCTGAGCTCTGCATGTTTCTGGGTTTGGATCTAAACCGCACTCCTGTTGACTTGCCATTAGGTAATCTGTTGCTGGACTTAGCCCCCATCTTTCAGATAGAAAACTCTGCTGATTCAGAGTCTGGGCTGGCTTCCTGTCTGGGTTATTCCTCTGTAGGCTTCAGACTGGGCTGGGGAGTTAGAACTGTGTGACATTCCTCTGCTTTGTTCTAGGGCTTAGAGTCGTGCAGCTGCTTCTTGCTTCTCTACAGGTTCCTCATTTAGTACGCACACTCAGGCTGGTAAGCACTCCGTGCTTTGACTGTGACTCCTAGATGCAGGTCCTCTCCTCAGCCCACACTGAATTTCTGACACAGCACTGGGTAGTTAGCAACAGAACTGCTAGTTAACACCTTTTCTTGCTTTTTGTGTAAAGTTAGGCTTCACTATATAATTCTGGAAACTCTTCTTACCATGGCTTACAACAGTGAATAGGCCTTCGTTCAGTTTTGCCCATTATCAGCCCCTCTCATGCTTAATATTCACCCTTTTTTCTTTCACTACTTTTTAATTCTTGGAAGTTTACAAAACTAGAGTCTTTACTTTAATCTGTAGAAATTTGTGAATGAAATAGGATCTACCCAGAATTATGAAACCTTCAACAAATGTGATAATTAAGAAACAGATAATCATCATACTTTTCTCGCACTTAGACCCTCTTCCTACTGACCTTTTGTAGCTAACATGTCATAGCATAAGACCTGGATTCAAGTGCGGGGCCAGTTATTACTATCTCTATGACCTCAGACAAATAATCTAACTTCTGAGCTTCAATTTACCTTCATAACAATATGTATATTATCTGTCTAAGAGATCTGTTATAAAAAAGTAAATGAGAAACTGAATATTGATATATACTGATTTTAATAATTTCATAAACAATAGACTTTTTTTTCCACGTAAAGATTATATTTTGGAAATGTAATTGTTCTTCCTTTGCCTAAGAAAAATACTCTTTCCCCTTCCAACTTCTTAAAAAAATGGGGGCAAAAAAAGGTCATATGAGATTCTATGTTAATTTAAAGTCAGGATTATAAAGGCAATTCAAAGTAAGATTTGAGCCGTGGTGAAAAAAGTATAAAGAAAGAATAGTAGCAGTAATGTAGTTCTTAATGTACTTTTGATTTGTCTTCAGAAATATATTTTTGAGGTTAGGAAATTCTACTTGTTTGCAGATATTCCACCTACAAGTCAAGGGGTGGATCATAAGCAGGTCCAGAGAGAACTGGGGAATGTCGTCTTGCACCTTCACAATCCTACCATCCTTTCTTCTTCTTCAATTGAAGTTCACTGGACGGTAATATTGCTTTTCTTTTCAGTTTTTTGAGCCTCACTTGAAAGCTGTATAAAGTAGACTGATTCGTTATGAGGTCATATGGGAAAATATTCATATTTATAAAAACCTTTAAAATTCAATCATTACTGATAATGATGGTTACATAACAGGTTTATTTGTCCCATAAGGTGATTGTTAAAGTTTTTCATGTTTCTGTTGTATCCATCTCTTCTTGATCTGATTTTGGAGTTTTCTGGACAGAGTAGTTTCCCATTTCCTTCTCCAGCTCATTTTATAGATGAGGAACGGAGGCAAACAGGGTGAAGTGACTTGCCCAGAGTCACACAGCTAGTAAGTTTCTGAGGCAGGATTTCAGTTCATGAAGATGAGTCTCCCTGACTCCAAGTCCACTGAGCTACCTAGCTGCTCATGGAATGACACAGGCAACTTTAAACAGAGTAGAAACTTGTTGATTATTTCATAGTGTGTTCCAGCTGTGACCTTTAGCTATTTCAGAATGAAAATTCCTAAAAGATTAATAACCCTGAAGATGCTACCTCTGAATCATTATTCCAGATATATTTATAAAATTTTGACAAAGGTTTTGGCTTCATTTTCAACACAAAAAAGATAACATTCTTAAGTTGTATCCCTCATTCCCCCAACTGTGTCATTGTTGCATGTGCCTTAGTTTAAAAGGAAAGTGTCCTTACTTTCGATTAAGAAATAATCTTGAGGGGTAAAACGTAATTTTGCGTAATTTTCACACTGTTTCAAACAATCTAGAACGGGCTGGATTCAAGGTCTCCACTATGACATACTGGTTATGTGATCCTGGGCAAGTCGTTTACCTTTTCAGCATCATAGATTGTAATCCAAAGACTCTTTATTTGTTTTGGAGTTTTTAATATTCATTTTTTTCTTTTTAAAAAAGTTTTATTCATTTTATTTTTAACTTAAGGAATAAAACAAGCATTCCCATAACCTAATAGAACAGGGGGGAAATGATGATTGTACATGAAACTGCAAATTTATTATGTACAACTTGCTCTTCCTTTTAAACATATAATAAAGTTATCATGAAACTTTCTTTTCTTCTTTTTTCCTTCCCTTCATTTGTTTTTTAAAATTTGGTTTCCAAATTCTCTTCCTCCACCAGCTCCTCCCTTACTCACTGAGAAGGACAGCAGTATGATGCCCATTATACATGTGGTGGCATGTAAAACATTTACACATTAGCCATGTTGTCCTAAGGGGGGGGGCAAGAAAAACAAAGTGAAAAAATGATGTTTGAGTCTGTGCTCAAAGTTATCAGTTCTATCTCTGAGTATGGATAGTATTTTTCATCATGATTCCTTTGGCATTGTCCTGGATCACTGTACTGATCGTAGTACTTAAGTTTTTCACAGCTTTAAGAGAGTCTTTAAAATATGACTATTTCTGTGTACAGTGTTCTAATGGTTCTGCTTACTTCCCTTTGCATCAATTCATGTAACTTTCCCAAGTTTTTCCTGAAACCATCCCCCTCAACATTACTTTTATCACAATGATATTCTATCACATTCATATACAACATCTTGTTCAGCCATTCCCCCATTGATAGACATCCCCTCAATTTCTAATTCTTTGCCACTATGTATAACTGCTAAGCCCCAAAACTCTGTCATTACAAGAAAGTGTTAGCCTGCTTTGCTTGAAGTAGTTTCCTTGTCTGTGAGTCTACTATACCAGTGAAATCCCAGGTCCTGTGTGCCAGCTGATGAACAATGGAAATAAACAAACAAAAAAGTCCTGTGCTTCAAAGAGTGCCTGTTGTTGTGAACATGACATCCAAACAGATCTGTGTGTACAAGATACTAAAAGTGTAAATGACAGATAATCTCCAAGGAAGGACACTAACATTGGAGGAGGATGGAGAAGAGAACAGGGTGGCAAAGAACAGATTCTTGTAGAAAATGGGATTGAACCCAAGTCTGGGAGTAAACTAGGAAGCAGAGGTGAGAACAGAGAGCATTCCAGGGATGGGAACAGTGGTAGGAAGGCATAGGAATAGGAGGTGGACTGTCATGTATGAGGAACAGTAGTTAGACTATATGCAAGGAAATAGTTTTAAAATGCAGAAAGGGTAGGCAAGTTCCAGGTTTTGAAGGGTCTGAAATGCCAAAGAGCATTTTATATTTGATGTTAGAGTTAATGTAGATGCCTTGATGTTTATTGAATTAAGGGGTGGTATAGTCAAACCTTAATTTGGTAGATGCTTGAAGTGATAAGGACCTGCACATGGGAGGAGGCTGTGTGAGTGGAGGAAGGAGACAAATACCAGAGATGTTGTGAAGATAGAAATGACGAAGCTTGACAAAAGATAGGATATGTGGGGTGAATGTAAGTGTGGAGTAAAGTGGGACCCTCAGATAGGGAAGTTTAAATAGGGGAAAGGTTTGAATGAAAAAAAAAACACAATAGATTCTGTTTTGGACAGATTGAGTTTAAAACATAGGTCATCCAATTTGAGATTATCCAAAAAGTAGTTCATGATGTGAAACTGCAATGTAATAGAGAAGGTAAGGCTGGATATATAGATTCAACAATCATCTGAGTACAAATAATTGAACCCCTTGGGAATTGAAGAGGTCATCAAGTGAAGTAATGTGGAGAGTGAAGAGAACTTGGGACAGGGTTTTGAGTGGGATGCCCATGATTACTTAGCATAACCTAGATGAATATACTGGAAAAGAGAGTGAGGAGGAGTGGTCAGAGATGTAAAATGAGAATCAAAAGATGAGCAATGTCACAAACACCTTGAGAGAAGATCGAGTATGAGTATGTTTCATCAAATCTACAGAAAAGTCCAGAAGCATGAGGACTGAGACAAGGGCATTAAATTTGGCAGTTAAGAGATCATCGGTAATTTTGGAAACAGTAGTTTCACTTAAATTATAGAGGGTTTAGAAGCAAGTGAGAGAAGAGGAAAGGAGGCACTTAATACATAGAGCTTTCTCCAGGAAGTTAGTTGAGAAGGGAAGGAGAGATACAGGATGATAGCTAGCAGGGATCCAGTGAAGTTTTTGGTTTGGTTTGGTTTTGACAATATAGGAGATGAGCAAGTTTTTAGGCAGCAGGGAAGGAGCCAGCAAATAGGAAAAGTTTGAGAACTAGAGCAAGAGTGGGGAGTAATAGAAGAGTCAACCAGTTGGAAAAGATGGGAATGGATGGGATCAAGCCTGCATGCTGATTGAGTCACCTGAGCCACTTCATGTAAGATGAGGAAGTGAGAAGAGGAAAGGGTGAATGGTGCTGAATTCTTGGTGAATACCACAGTTTTTTTCAGTGAAATAGGAGACAAGGTCTTCAGTCGGGTGGGTTGGGAGAAGGGTGGTGTGGGAAGTTTGGGAGGGTATGGAAGGATGTCTTTGCTGCTGTGAATGCTGGTTAGGTTAGGGGACCTAGTCAGCATGGTTTCTTGTTACTCTCCAGTTTCATTCAACAACATATGAATAGCAGTGAAGGAGGTTTGATCAGTGATAGAGCAAGGGGGCAAAGGATTCAAGTGTAGAGAATAGTATAGTCTTAAAGGAAATAGTTTACCGAGATGTTGAGAGAGGTAATCTAGAAGAATGTAGCTAGTTTATAGATAGTGACTTGGTGAAGAACTGAAGGTGGAAGGATTGAGGATCACATTGAGAATGAAGAGCTCAGACTAGGTGTCCTGAGGCATAGAGAAAGATGAAAAATCATAAAAGATTATAATCAGATCACAGAAGTTTGAAGTTCATGCATGTGGAGGTGAGACACTTGTAGATGAAAGATCAAAGGAAAGACCCTTTGTGTTTGTAGCTAAAGTAGAGCAGAGGAATAGGTAAAGGGAGCTGAGGAGATTGAGAAATTAGAAAGTTAGCAGTTGAGTAATATTATAAATTTATTTTGAAGTTCCGTCATACTAGGGCAGATTATGAGGAGGATTGAAAAGCTATGAACCAGGCACTGAACTCATTGGAGGAGAAAAGAGAATGTCTCAGGTGTCAATAAATAATGGTCCAGTCCTTATCCCTTTCCAAGTTTTAAACAAAGTTCAAATATAATTCAGTTTCTTTTCTTCCTTTTTTTAAAACAAATCTTTATAGAAAATATAGCAATTTGGTTGAACTCTTAATGTTCAAATTCTTTTCTTTTTGCAACATGAAAATTTGATCTTATATTTCACTGGAAAAGAATATAATGCTAATTGACATTCTTACAATTTTTACAGGTGGATCAACAATCTCAGTATATTCAAGGATATAAAATTCTCTATAGGCCTTCTGGTGCTAGCCATGGAGACTCAGAGTGGCTAATTTTTGAAGTTAGAACTCCAACAAAAAATAGCATTGTTATCCCAGAACTCAAAAAGGGAGTAAACTATGAAATTAAGGCTCGACCTTTCTTTAATGAATTTCAAGGAGCAGATAGTGAAATCAAATTTGCAAAAACCCTGGAAGAAGGCAAGTATAATTGTTTTTTTGTTTATTATGGTATGTTCATTAGCTATTGTTATTTTAATTGAAATTAATAAAAGCACTTGTAAAATTGATGCTATTGAACAATTTTATTTAATTAAATTGCATTCAGTTGGGAAAGTTTAAATGGCTCAGAGACATAAAATACTATAGTGACGTTTTCAAACACACGAATATATATAATAAATATGTAGACATGTCATATAATTTCATGAAGAAATGACATTCAAATGTCACTCACTACATTTTAGAATATATTTGCTTTTTAAAAAATATATAATTAAGCCCTCTTCATCAGTTCTATCTTGTTTTCAGTGAACTTCATATAAAAATGACTTACTTAAAATTTAATTTCTAGTGAAACGTTCTAATTCTTTTATTTTTCCCTTATTATAAAGACCAGGTTCCAAATTAACTAAAGACTTTGAATTTTTTTTTAAATTAATTATTAAAATATCAGGTTTTTCTCTCATCTTAAAAATTATTTGCATGAAGTTTGGATGTAAGTTCCGAAAACTTTCAGATAATACTTAAGCATCACTTCATATTGGAAACATCAGTGACTTTTTGAGGAGAATAATAAACCAAAATTTTAATAACTGAGAGACTTCCTTTCATTCCAAGCCTCATACATACCTGGAAAAATATGAAAGAAGGAAAATGGAAAAATATATCCTTGAATATAAAAATTTGATGAACACTCTAGTGAAGAGATTTTGACATTATTAATATAGGGAAAGGGGAAAAAGATTGTGTCACAGAAATATGTTTTAAAATATGAAATGTTTTGTCTTTTAAAATTATATTTATCCTTTTTCCTGGTTATTAGTAAGAGTTGATTTGGACTGTGAGTCAAAGAGACATTTAACTTCTGGTCTATCACATAATCTGGAATATTTGTACCTTTTCCTGAGAGAATAAAAAGAGGATGCAGGGGGAGGGAGCATGAATTTGTCCCAACTTCTTCACAGAAATAATTTGATTTGGTTGGGTGAAGCTAAAAGGGTCATGTTAAAGAAACCAGATTCTATAAGTCATATTATAACCTTCTTTAAAGGCTGACAGGCCCTATACAATTTAAGCAGTGTCTAGGCATAAGTAAATAGATGTAAGGTTTAATGACACATGAGATGATTTTTATATGCTTGCAGACTATATGCATTTCATTAATTGTAGATTTGATTTGTAAATATTCCTAAACTGTATGTGCTTGTATGTATACGCACGCATGCACACACACACACACCCCCATAAATATAATTTTTTTTTATTTAAACAGCGCCAAGTGCTCCACCCCAGAGTGTAACAATATCAAAGAATGATGGAAATGGGACTGCAATTCTAGTAACTTGGCAGCCACCCCCAGAAGACACCCAAAATGGAATGGTCCAAGAGTATAAGGTAACACACTTTCACTGAAAGAGACCAAAGACGCTGATGAACTTGTTTGTGGATACTTGGCTCCATCTGCTGGTACAAAGAAATACACGTAAAGTGAAATTTCACATTTCTTCAGGAATTCTTTATGGACATTACACTAGAAAATTGCTAAAGGTCAATTAATTAAAAATCACAGATCCTTCCTTACCTTTACCCCAAAAATGATTTTTTGAAAGAAAAAGTATGTGTATTTGCAAAACAGAAAAAGAAATAACATTTCATAGATACAGCTGTTATAATGTAAAATAAAGATTCATTATCTGTCCTCAAAAATCTCTCCTTCTTCCAGATGTCTTGATTTCTTTTGTGGACACTGTCATCCCAAGATTATAGTCTTGTAAGCTTACAATTATGAGTAGTCCTTAGCTCTGCATTATAGATTTTTAAAAAAATATTTAAAATAATAATGCCATTTTTCTTAAAACAATATTCTAAAAATTACATTACATTTTGAGGTGAAAGCATGCTGTGATTAGCATTTTCTGTTACATGAATTACTTTTGCATGAGATATATTTCCTAACATTTAAGATAGATTTCACTAAAATTAATATTTGTCTTCTACAATCAACACCTTTGAAAGAGAGATGGTTCTAGAACCATGGGATCTAGGATCATGATTGTGTCACTTATTACCTCTTTGATCTTGGGAATTTCATCTCCCCTCTTTAGGCCTCTGTTTCCTCATCTTTAAAATAAAGGAACTGAATTAAATGATCTCTAGGACTTATATCTATAATTGATATATTTAATAAATGTTTTTAAGAGTGCAGATTTGAAGTAATGATTGAAATGGAAAATCGGAAAATAGTAATCAGTAGAAAATAATAGATTAATGAAAATTTAGATCTGGAAGGAACTTTTGAAATTACCTAATCCTCTGAATTTACAACTAACAAAACAGGCTCACAACAAATTGTGACTTGCCTAAGGTCACACAACTAGGAAATTCTGGAACTGTAACTAAAACCCTAGCATGCCTTTGCTTCCCCTGAGATTTATGATTGTCGCTTCAGATGAATACTGTTATTATTCCACTATAGTGGGATTCCTCGAGCAACCTGTAATTAATACTTCTTTGTGTAAACTTCTGTTTTTTAAACATTAAAATACACTAATACATTTATTTGCTTCAATAAATGAAGTAGACCAAAAATAATAGAATCTTGGATAATTCAGAATTTCAGTGACTTAATTCCTTAAATTAATCGCTTGGATTAAGTTAGGAAAAGCTGATTCCTTTACCTTTTGTAAAGTCTCTTTCAGCTCTATGATCTCTGTTCTTATTGTACAGTACAAGAGTCACTATTGATTCATTATAAAGACTCATGGAATACCTTCATCTCTACAACTCACTCTCTCTGCCTGTTGTCACTAACTTACGAACTACCTGGAGTCCTAGGAAAACCTTTGTAAAATGGAAATGAGAAGACATTAGAGTCTATGACTATTTTCTTACTTAATCTGAGAATTACTATTTCACAACTTTAATTTTCACCTGAAATAAAATAAAAGAAAGGCCTTGGTAGGAAACCGAGATATATCTAGGGCATTGGTCTGTTCTAAAGGCAGGGTAATTGAGAGGGGATTTGAACAATGATGTAACTTTTTCCACTTACTTATTTTAAAATGTTTATTATGACCTTAACATCCATAAGCGTGTATATTTCACTAGACAAAACATAAAATCCAGATTGTTTATAAAACTTTGAACATTAACATAACTCATCTTTTAAAAAAATGTATAAAATGTAACATGATAGTAACAAAACATCCCTGGTTTTCTTTGCCCCATCTAAGCTTCCTTTTGCTATTTTCTTTGTACATTTTGTTTCATTGATCCTTATTTTTTTCATTTGCATTCCAGTCTCTGTCCACCAATTCTTCCCCTAGAGATGCCCTTTGTAACAAATACAGTGAAGCCAAAGCAATCAACATACTTTTTTCTATGACATCACATCATATTCTGCACCTCTTGTCCATGCCTGTAAGAGGCGGGAAGCATACTTCTCCATCAGCCTTCTGTAGTTGTGATTGATCACTGCATCGATCAGAGATCTGAAGTCTTTCAGAATCATTTTCCTTAGCATTATTGTGGCCATTGCTAAAGACTAAGCAGTAATGATACTGGTCAGTGGCCTGATCAGTAATTTCAGGGGCAGTCTGCCAGAGAAGACGAGGGAATGGGATTGAGGGTACAGATGCAGATAAATTACCCTTGGTAAGGAGTAGGCTCCCCTCTTCATCTGAGATTGGAGGGAAAGAATGAAAGATGATTTTCCAGGATTTGGAGATGTGGAGGAGGATAGAAAGAGCTCATAGTGAAGGGTTTCTTTTTTCTCTGCAAAGTAATAGTCTCTGTGGGGTGTATGATAGAGTTAAGTAAGGAAGTGTTACATAATAGAATAAAAAGAGATTCGGAATCTCTGCTTTTAAGTGCATATTCACACTTTTCAAGTTTATTTCCAAGCTGTTCAGGGGCAAGATGCTGTGGTTTAGTCGATAGAAAATGGTACTTTAATAATCTCATTTTCTCTTAGCGAGGAAGAAAAAAATTTTTTTTTGAGATTTAAAGTGAGATGATGTCTCAGCTCTCAAGCAAAATAGTGTAATTTAGGCATTCTCCACCCCTACCCCACCCCCACAAGGAAATGCAAGGGTAGAGATCTCTTAACTTCATGGTCAATTTAAAATAATAAAGTGCCTTTCAGATTCTGATTGGAACAAAATCAGTTTATGGCTTAGCAGTTAGGTACAAAATCAGTTTAGGAGCTGTGTAATGTAATTGCAAAAAATATTCACAAAGAAGTCTTTATTTTAAATCAGTCAGACCTTGAAATAAAGAGGTAGATTTATGCATTCAGAGTGTATTAAGAAAATGTTAACTTTGGAAAACCAAATGATCTTTTAGAAAGAAAGAAAGCAAGAAAGAAATTATACAGGTAATGGTGGATTCTAGTTCATCCATTTATTTCAGACCACAGCATGCATTAAGCTATGCAAAAATACATGTGTCAGAAGACAGAGTTTTTCACCACTTCAAATTCTATTATGTGCAATACAAAGCTTTTCAGATGACAATTTTCTATATATCACTTTCTTCCTTGGAACCAAATCATAATATCATTAAAGAACGTGTCAGTATTTTTGAGCATTCTTTAAAAACAGACAAAAACACTAAATACAATTTAATTAATGAAATCCAAGGCCCAGCAATTTTCTGAAACTTAGCCCATATAATTTCTCAATTCAGATATTAAAGACAAGCTATTTGCAAATGTGCAAGAATTTGTTTCAGTTATACATGTTTTTTTTTTCCCCCACCAAACATATCTCTTATCTGTTTAGTTTTTCTAAATCTGTTTGTGCTTTTGGTAGCTAAAGTTATGCCCATGTGTAATTTAAAGTCCAATGTGGTAACATTCTCTTGTTCCTAATTAATCTGGAAGTAGCAGAGCCTGGATAAAGGTCTTAGAATGATTATTTTTTAATGATCACTATATTTGAAACCTTTTTCATTGAAATTTATGTCAATGTTATTAAATATACTTATTTCAGGTCCTTGACTTTAACTGGTTCACTTAAATTGAGTGCATGTAAAAGTGTCTTTTTCTGATTAGTCCTGTTCAAATGATTCATCATGACATTGGAAATAACCCTGTGTTCTTAAATACCATGCCTGAAGAGCACAGGCCCTGGCAGGTCTTAGCAGAGTTAAAGAACTTGGAAGGGAGGTGCAGTAACAGTATTTGCCTGTCATCCACCAGGATCACAGATGAAATTCACCAGTAAGGATTGAAGAGACTGTCCACATAGATGTTACATAAACGGGTGTTATAATTTAATGAAAAACATCCATTAGTATTGTCATACTCAGTACAAAGATTAGCATCTCATAATGATCTTGGGAGGCCAGCGTCAGAACCACTGCCACCACTGTTACCGTCAGTGCCACCACTGTTACCGTCAGTGCCACCACTGTTACCGTCAGTACCACCACTGCTGATAATCCTTGTTTGTAACGTGTTTGTGTGTGTGTGTGTGTACACATATATATACACATTTATGTGTATGTGCGTATAGAGATATCTTCATTCATTGTATATATACATATGTGTATGTGTACATAAATTTGTATGTTCTGTAGTCTCTGTGACCACCTTCTAGCACTACATGCATACATGTGTATACATATATATTTGTGTATATGTACATATATTTAAATTTTGTGTGGTATTTAGAGCTGGAAGGTGATCTTAAAATTCTTTTGTTCTACCCTACTCATTTTACATTTAAAATTTTGACACTCAAGTAGAGAAGAAATGACTTGGCAGTGGTGATGGAGCTAGTAAGTGCAAGGGTATAATGTCACTGGAAGTGGGAAGCTATAACATATGATGCTTATGTAGTCTATCAGCATCTGAAAGCAAACATTGATACGTTAGTTTGATGCTTGGAAAACTGAGACCATCTGCCCTTGAGAATCTGCACAGATTCAGAAATTTTCCTTACTTGACACTTATTATATTCCTACAGGTTTGGTGCCTGGGCAATGAAAGTCGATACCACATAAACAAGACAGTGGATGGTTCTACCTTTTCTGTAATCATTCCAGCTCTAGTTCCTGGTGTTCGATACAGTGTGGAAGTAGCAGCCAGTACAGGAGCAGGATCCGGTGTGAAAAGTGAGCCACAATTCATCCAATTAGGTAAGTCCCGGTTGTTAAAAATGTTTGGAAGTTCATCTTTATAAATTTTGCCCTGTTTTTAGTTTTACGAAATCATATGCATTTTTAGGTAGAGGAAAGCAAAGGACATGATATTTATCTTTAAATTAAATGTTGTTTTTTAATTAATGACATATTTTCTCTTCCTCACTGAAAAAAAAGTGAAAAAAAAACCAAGCCTTGAAACAAACATTCGTAGTCAAGCAAAACATTGGCAATGTCCAAAAATGTGTCTTATTCTGCATATTCAATCAAATCACGTCTCTGTCATGAAGTCATTATTTTTCATCGCTAGTCCTAGCATTAGTAATTTACCTGTTAGACTAATCTAATTTAGAAAAATTTCAAAATCACTCAGAGTATAGAATTATAGGGCTAATATAATGTTAAGAATTAAAGATTTCCTACCATATTGGTACCTTGTAAAAAAGGAAATACAGGTGTCTATTATTAGGGCTGTAATGTAGACCACTGGTATATCATGATGGAAGTGACAAATTTTATATATTTAACTATTTCTAAAGCTGAAATTGTGTTGCATTTTCCAAGTAAGTACCATCCAAATGCATATTATGATACAGTTTGACATTTAGACTTGAATTTTTGTTCAGTCACAGGCATCAAAGCAATAAAACAACAATTTAGTAATAAATCAGGGCAAATTAGATTTTTGCTTTACACTTAATTAGTTAAAGTTATGTATAGATTTCTTATAAAACAGCAGCAATCACAAAGAAGCATTAAGATAGCCTGCATTGTTGGTGGTCTTTTACTTTATTGAGTATATTTAAGTTTTTAATATTAAACTAGGCCATTCAAAGGTTTTAGTAGAAAGTTTTTAGTTAAATTACCATTGAGTGGAATTATTCTTGGCTTTTCTACTTCTGTCCTGAAAGAAATTCAATAGTTTGTTGTACCCCTTTAAGGATTCACCTAGAACTAAAGTAAGAATTCACAAAGGCTTCCAGTTTTTGTGATTCTCTTTTCTAAATAGAGTATTTAAAGATTGGGGGAGCTTGGAAGAGGGGCAGAATTAGATTTTCTTTTGCCCATTGTTTCATGTGTTGTAGATTCTAGTATGAATAAAAGCAAATATTCAAGGAGATTCACGCATGTATCTATCAGAGCAATCAGAAATATTTTATTAAACCACCAGAAGAACTATCCTAAGCAATTAACTTTTCTGAAAAGTTCAGTTTCTCCTTCAAATACTTAAATAGATCTCTGATTACATTAATTTGGGAGTTGCTTTCAACAATCACTGAATCCCAGAGTTTGAGAGTTAGAAGAGACCTCCGTTGGCCTCGTCGTCTGGCCCATAGACAGTGATTCCCTACTCTAACATACCTGACAAGTGATTGTATAAGTCTATGCTTGAGACCTCGAGGGAAAAGAGTCATGAAACAGGTTGTTTCACTTTTTGACGTCTTTAATTGTTTGAAAGTTTTTCCTTCCTAGCATCCATCCCATTGTTCCTCATTCTGTCCTTTGTAACTAAATGGATTGAAAAAATTCTCTCCTTCCTCCTTCACATACTTGAAGAAAACTCTGTTATATCCCCTGAGTCTTCTCTTGTCTAAGCTAAAGATGTCCCGTTCCTTCAAGTAGCTGACATGTGGCATTGACTCAAGGTCTTTCACTATCCTAGTTGCCCTCTGAGCACGCTTCAGTTTTTTAATATCCTTGTGAAACCATGGTTCCCAAAACTTAATGCATTACTCCAGATGAGGCCTGATAAAGACAGAGTGGAGTGGGATACTCACCTTTCTATTCCTGGAAGCTATGCTGTTTGTGATGAAGCCTAAAACTGAACTAGATTTTTTTTCTCTGTCACATCATACTTCTAACTTAAATTCCCTAGATGGCTTTCAGAACAATTACTATCAAACTATTCTTCCTGCACCCTGTACTTAAGAACTTTTGTTTTTTTAATACCCAAGTACAGAACTTTATATTTATCCACATTGAATTTCATCTTATTAGATTCAGTTAGGCCTACCTTTTGAATTCTGGCTCTATCATCCAGTGAGTTACATATTTCTCCCAGTTTTATGTCATCTGAGAATTTGTTGAACATACTGTCTACAACTTTTTCTAAGTCATTGATAAAAAAATGCTAAATAACACCAGGGCCAAGCCCAACACAACAGACTGTAAGCACTATAAGCTCTTATAATTAATTCTCTACATCTTTCATTGAATTGTGAAGTGGAAAAAATGTTGCTCATTGTTGAAAAAAGAATATTGTTATGCTAATAGTGAAATATAACTCAGTACAATGAATGTATAAAGATGGGATATCCAAAAATATATTTTATAAATCTTGGAAAATGTAGTTCATTAGGCCCTCGAGGTCAATTTCTTAATGTTGATGTCTTATATCTAGAATATAGTCTTTTGGTTTACTTGTAAGGCTTATTTCCTGCATTCTGTCACCCCTCTTATCCTCAGTGTCCCTTATGGAAGCTGTTCATTTCAAGGTACTTCTTTGTACCTCTTGGATCTTTCTTTCTCATCCCCTCTATCCACCTTTATAATGTATCCAATCTCTTCTTCTTTTAGGAGCCTCTTTTCTGATAAACTGTCTGATAAACTGATGAACTAGCCATGTTACTAGTTCCACACATTATCCTCACTGCAAATTTATTGACATTTTAACAGGGGCCTCAAAGAGGTCTGGTGCTTTCACCCAAAGAAATTGATGATAATGATGGAGTCCCATCATTTCAGGTATTATTTCAGTCTACTTATGGAGATATTTTTGAGTAGGTGAATCTTGTAGTCACCCTCAAATCACATGAAGTCTCTGCTTCTCCTGCCTTCCCTGATTTGGGATATATATCAAGTTAGTAGCATTTAAATGCATATCACTGAATTATTGAAATATATACTATTCTTCAGTGAATATTCATGCCTCTGAAAGGCCAAGAAAACAATTTTTAGATTTCAGAGAAAAATTAAGGAATACTTAAAGGTCTTGAAATTTTTAAGAGAAAAAAACTCAGTCATGTTTAGTTTATTTTCTTTCAAGTGGCATTATGATGGAGTGGTTAGATAGTTTGTCTTGAGTCAGCAATCAATCAGTCAGCACCAGGCACTGTTAAGTACTGAGCACAGAAAGACAAAAATAAAACAATCCTTGAACTTATGTCCATTATGTGGAGAGAAACAGCATCACACATGCATACACACACACACACGCACACACAATTCAAAGTAAATGCAATGAAGTTAAATGCAAGGTAGTGAAAAAGGGAGCATATGTTAGGAAGTACTTTCTTTGACAAATACTGATGTTGTGACCCAGGGCAAGTCCTTAATCCTTTTAGTGTCCCAGACAGCTCTTTAAAAGTGTAGTTTACAGAGCAGATGCAGATATGCACTGCTAAAGGGAGTTTTCTCTTTACTGGATATTATCTAGACCATCACAAATCCTGTACAAAAAGAAAGTATTCTGTTTATAAAGGTAAAATAAAGATATAACATTGTCCACCCCAAAAGTAAAAGGGTTAGAGTCTTTTTACTTGATGTTTAAAAAGATTAGCCTTAGCTATTTAAAAAGCTTTGGTGGAATAGCTCACCTATGTAGTAATGTTGTCTAAGAATAGCTCTTAAAACTAAAATTTCCAATGCTAATCCTTACATTTCATGCAAATTATTCAATAATCCCTTTTTCATTTAGGAATTATTTGTTTAATTGTTTTGTGTAGCTCTAATTACTAAAGCAATTAAGAGAATGTAGTGAGGGGAACATGCCCACTTTCTGAGGCACCCCAGCACTGATTGGTTATGACACAGGTACACAGAAGAGGTTTATCAAATTCCTCCATTTGTTATGCTTTAAACTTTAATCTTCTTTCTATTCTTTAAGTAACTAGACTGAGAAAACAAACAAATGTATTTGGAACCAATTTGTTTGAGTGAACATATGTGAACAACTGATAGCTTTTTATTTAATGTCAATCTAGTTATATTTGAAAAAAAAAATTAAACAGTTCTTCATCTGCTTTGTAATCCATTTTAATCCATAAAGTTTTGGAATCGTCCTTCTAGAATAGAGCACATACCACAATTATTAACCACATGTAATCATTTCATATAGTTGGACCTTAGATACCATCAAATCCTTTGCTTTACAGATGAGGAAACTGAGGTTGAAGGACTTTTGCAGAATGACATAGTAGAGAAGGATTTTGAATGTGTACCTGAGTCAGCACATTTAAAACTGATGTGAATGAATTGGCAAAACATATAAAATTACTCAGAGGCAGGATCTGAGCTCAAGTCTTCCTGGCTCTTTATCTAGTGCCCCATCCACTATGCCACACTGCCTACCACATATTTTATTTCTTTTTTGGCCAAAAGAGAAAGTTTCTGCTGCAAGTGTTAAAATGCTGTATGATACAAGCATAATGAGAAAAAATAGCTTAAGTAGGGGAATGTGTATGTGTATGTGTATATTTTGTGCATGTGTGTACGTGTACACTGCATTCATGTGTACATGTAGACACATGAATCTCCCCATAGGGACTCTGACAGAGGAGTTTTTATGTACACATTTCATCTTATTGATATAAAAATATGCATATAGTACTACTTTATCACATATCAATAGTTCTCAAATTAGTAATCTTACGTTATTGCTGAATTCTAAACTGTTGCTACATTTTAATAGGGTACATAACATTTAATTTCTGTGTGTTTTGTGAGATGATATAAGAAAAATTATCTATAATTCCATTGACTTAATATTTAACCACGGGATTTAAGGATCATATTTGGTGTTTTGAAGTTGAAAGTACATTTTGGTTTTCCATATCATAATATAGCCTCAGCTGCAGGAAGACAAAGGATGAGATCTCGAGTGGCAGTTTTAATTCATTAGTCACACTGCACTTTATACTATTAAGCCCATCTGGCCACTTGTATTGAACCCCTCTCGGCTGTCTCCATAAAATCTGAAGCAACCCAACTTAACCTTGCACAAATAGCCATGAAATCTATAAACCTAGCAGATACAAAGGGTGTATTAGGAAGAAAAGAATAGGTCTGCTTCATGAACTTTCAGAGTATCAAGTGCTCTTAGGATAGCTGAAGATAAAAGGACATGGAACATGAAATGAAACTTTCAGTCAACAAACTGTAGAAGCCAGGTGATTGTATGTGAAAAGAGGTGTTCAGCCTTGACCCCTGCATAGAATGAAATCTGTAATTCTGTTCAAGAAAGCAAGCCACAAAAAATGAAAAACAAATAGGAAATGGGAAAATAATTCACATCCAAAAAGCTATTTTTCCTAAAGTAAATGCATTCATGGAATGTGGCTTGCTGCCCTTCCAGTTCACTTGTCAGAACTGATAACAGCATATAATGGGATGAAGGGCAGGGGGGAAGAAAACATGCTAAGACGGTCATTTTATCAACAATATTATTGATGTGTAAATAGTTCCAGCAACTAGCACTCTGAGATTTTTTTTTTGATTGACCAGTTTTTTCTTTGTTTTAACAGAAATTTTTAAAGTCAGTTGATTTAACACCCTGCCTCTTGTCTAAATATACCATTCTCAATAAAATGAACAAAAAGTACAGATTTCCATTCCACCAGATGTTGCAGAGAAGAACGGCTATTTGACTACGTCAAAATCAGTAAAGCTGCAGCACACAAATGGAAATTTTCAGCCCAGTGAACATCCTCAATACTAATGTCTATTAGTGCCAAAGTAGAGTGTTGGTTGGTAGCACAGGGCAGCTGTCCTAGGATCCTTGAGAGGGCTTTGCAAGCATACTGTGTGCATACTGACATGAAGCATGAATTCCATAGATGAGCACTGAATAGAATATGCTTACATATTTAATATTTATATGAAAATTAGGATATTTGATGGCTATCCGTGTATTCAGTTTGCTTTCTGAATCTGGATAACTAAAGGAAAAATATCTATTTCAATTTCTGTTTAAATGTAGTATAGTTTGTTTTCATTTTCATTGTCCGTTTCTCAGGCTTTCCTATCTTTTTTCCAATAAGACATCCAATGGTTGCATTAGTTTATCTTCTCTTTGTTGCATTTTACCATTCTTGATTTTGAATACGCAATAGTAATAAAGCCCTAAGAAAGAGAACCTTATTTGAATTAGAAATTTTAAGCTACTATGTTTTGGAATCTATCACAGTGGTTTTTTACTCTCATGTTTTTGTATAATAAAAGAACTCTTTAAAAGTCTGAGAAAATAAGTAATGTTTTACAACTGTTCTCTACTCATAATTTAGCTGTATGGTCACTGAGAATATTTATGGGGCTTTTCCCCTGGTTTTTGTATTTGTATTTATTTTGGGAGCTTTTTTCTAAGTCCTGATAGGTAACATTTTTAAACATTCTCCTACCCTAGTGTTATAAGTAGAATTTTTTTTTACTCAAATTGAATTAAAATTAATTTTGTTTTTTTTCGCAAGATACCATGAGTTTAGGAGGTGAATGGAAACTACAAAAATATTATCCATCACTGCTCTACAATTTTTAAAACTGACAACCACAATGTATTGTATAAATTTTTGATGTCACATTAGTTGCATGTTTAATCTTAAAACCTAATTAATCAAAAGATGAATTTTCAGACTCCTACGGGAATCCTGTGTCACCAGAAGATCAAGTGAGTCTCGCTCAGCAGATTTCTGATGTTGTGAAGCAGCCAGCGTTCATAGCAGGTATTGGGGCTGCCTGTTGGATAATCCTTATGGTGTTCAGCATCTGGTTGTATCGGCACCGGAAGAAGAGAAATGGGCTCACAAGCACTTACGCTGGTATCCGAAAAGGTATTCACTTATTTCATGTTCGCCTAAGTTTGAAGGTGCGTTTTTAGAAGGAGCAGTTAGGGTATTGTAAGCAGTCACCAAGCTTTAAATTTATAGTAGTTTTGAGTTAAAACTTACATTGATACATGTACCTTACATTTGGTTTAAGTAGCATTTATTGTATATGATGTGAATTAAATATAAGGAACATGCACCGTGTAGCAGTGTAGTTGTAGACATGTATGTGGATATCACCTTTATTGAATCTGCATGGTCGAGATATATAATGCGATTGAAGCTGACCCTTTTGTTCAGTCCTGAACCCTGCCTCCTGACCAGCGAATCTCATGAGGTAACACATAGAAGTTTATCGTTTCTGGACCAGTCAGAGAACTCATCTTTGGCTTCACACACAAGCAAGAGAATTCTGCTTTTCCTATGATGAAAGCAATAAAAGCAGAATTTGAACTTTGCTTTTCTCAGTTTTGAAGAGGGTATCATTGCCCCTTGTGAAACAAGAGGAACAGTTGTGCTTTTTTATTTTAGGATCCATTACTGGCACTGAAGAGAGAGGGATTTAAGATCTTTTTTTCCCTTTAATTAAAGCTTCTCAGTTAAATATATACATATTGCTGATGGCAGAGTTTCTAGTGCACGACTTTACGGCATCAGCAGAATTTATGCTTGAATTAGTTTTATTGGAAAGGGTTTCTTGGCATCATCTGCAGTCTCATGGGATGAAATGAGTAGTGCCAGTGCTTTTCACAAGTACCTTTTCCACAAATATTCATGTACTTTGGATTAGTTATTTGTATCCCTTCTTTCCCAGGAAATTTTCACACTGTTAAAAACAATGAGATCGACCCTCCTTAGAAATAAAACATTCTCCTGATTTACCAAAACTTCCAAGAACATCTCTTTGTCTTAATTTTGAATTATACAGATCACAGTCATTGCTAATAAAGTATTTTATTTGATTCAGAGCTTCCATTAATGATTCTTAAAAGTTTAAACTGTATTAAGAATACCTGCCCTTTTTATTTGCTTTGGGAAGGGGAAAGAATTTTTGAGTCTTGGCTGTGAAAGGATTAAGGGAGCACATCTTTAAATATCTAGGCCAAATAATTTATTTGACTAACTCAACAATTTGTTTCATTAAATGAGTTAGTTATCATTCCACTGAGAGAAACTGTTTAAAAAAAAAAAAAAAAAGAAACTGTTCAGTGACCAAAGATTACAACCCCAGAATCAGTCAGTTAATTTACCACCAAAAAATGGAAAAAGAAGCTCTGAATCTTTTCACAGGCATTGATCAGTGTTAGTATTAGCTATTACGCATCTTCAAACGTACCATTTGCTTAAATACAGAGCATGTTACCTCCATTGCTAGAGAAATAAAATCTAAAATGAGGGTCTACAGTTATTGCAAAGGACTATATCCTGCTTACACCCAGTCTGTATACAGTTTGAAGTAGCACAAGACAAATATATTACCATAATAAGCCTTTGTGAATGAAAAAATGCAAATGTGAAGGTTGCTCTATTTTTGGAAATGACATTCTTATGAAATTTTTGATTTAGGCTTTTATTTTGAATTATTATTTGATTAATTTGAGTTTGCCCTGTTTCCTTACATCTTCCAGCCAGGGGTCATTTCTGTGAAGGTTGAGTACATTTTTTCTATAGATGTATTTATTTAATATCTTTAATTCCCTTAGAATCTTAAACTATATAAGCACATTGAATATAACTAATGAAATTCTCTTTTCCATTTACTAACGCGCTTTAAGCATGCTGGTCAATGCCTTTGCCTTCTTTCTGTAAAACCTACTAAACTAACATTGTCCTTTCATCCAGCTGGTTTTTTAGCAGAAATCATAGAACATAATTACAAATGTAATTTGATAAGAATTTGATTATGCTTTCTGCCTTTTTCCTTATTGTTACCTTTGAAGTAATTCTAAATTTATTTTAATTTCTTCAAGGCATTTCTTCAAAAATAATTTTTTTATATTTTGAGATTTTTAAAACACTGTTTGTTTCTACCCTGATGAAAAACCATGTTCATAATTTCGAGACAAAAAGATCCGAAATGTTTTGAAGAAATAAATGTGAACAACCTATTGATCTGTAAAACATGCTAAAACATAATAAACATTATTAACAATTTTTTCAACATTTTTTGCGTCTCTGACATGTTAAAATATCTCAGTACCTACACATATTCACTCATATTGGGCAGGAAGACAGTTTATTAATGGAAGCTTTGAGAATTAAGTTGTTCTTTGTCCTACTAGCCATGAAGATTTCATTTAGTTTGACCTCTTTTCATTTTCTTTTGTATTCTTCAAATGGAAGGTTAGCAGTTGTCTAACAGAAGTAATGACAAGGACCTTTCCTATTTTTCCTGTGTCCTTGTGACTGAAAAATTAATGTGTGAGGCACTCCATTCCTGTTTGAATAGCTGTAGTTTCAAATTGCCTTTCGATTTATTTATTTATTTATTTACAAAGACTGGTTACTATGGCTCTGTATTTTTGAATGTAGCTAAATTACTGTTTGAAAAGACCTGACTGGGGGGAAATCCCGCAATAAAATTCTTGACTGTTGGGCTACAGAATGAATCCAGTGCATGGATTGGATAAACAATATTGAGGTTTTCAGTATTTTGTTCTCAATACATAGTGTGCTTAGATACAGAAAAACTTGTGTTTTCTGGAGTGGGCTCACAAGGATGCTATTTGTATCCCAAAGGCCTTAATCCTAAAATAAATTTCATAGAAATATCAGAACTATATGAAATGGAAAATACACATTTAACTGTTTTCTTCCATAAAATATGCAATTGGTATTCCATTTCCTATGTATCAAAATTAAGTCTGTGTTACACTTTTTTCCTTTACAAAACCAGACTTTAAATTAATTTTAAGAGCTTGAAAAATAAGTCAGTCTCTTCCCTCTATGAAATGACATGGAAATTGCTCTAATGCCATGCTACATACAGAGGGAGTGCGAAATGACAGAAAGAACAAGGGAGGCAAGGGTCGCCACTTTTAAGGTCTGCAGTTCTATTTCAGGCATTATTGATTAGATTAAGATTTATAACTCCAGAGAGAGAGTCAAGATTTTCAGAGGTATTATTTTAGAGGTATTATTCCAATGTTAGTCTGTCATGTGTAGGAGATTACATACATACACATACACAGATATACATACATGCATACATACACAAGACATAGATTTAGAGAGAGAGAAACTGGTAGACAGACAGAGTTTTTAAATACAAAGTGCAGAAGACACAATTTTAAGTCTTCTAAGCTTTGGTCCATCCATGATTTGTCCATAATGATAAACAATTGGAAATGTAGCATTTACTCTACGTCTGCAATGACATGTAAGACATTTCTTGTTGAACTTACTCGAAATGAAACAATTCCATTTTTTGGTTGCCTGTGTTCCTATGATTGCTATTTTTTCTCCTAAGTCCTTAATAGTCTCCTTTTCATGCTCATTTACTGATCTGTAGATAAAGTTCAAACAAGACCTTGCCAACACTTGTTCAAGAATCCATCATCCAGTGTTTGGAAATCATGAATAGTTTAGGATTCTTGTTTGTACTAAGACTATGGGCAAAATATGTTACTAAATGGAGGGTCATTCACAGGCTCTCTTCTCCTGAGTGTCCTACCAGGTCAGCTACTTCACATTGGTACCTTTAGAGGTAGGCTTCTTTTTTAACCACGAATGTGGTCTTATTCATCTCTCAGTGTGACAGAACAACTGACTTAGTTATTTACATTTGTTTTATGTTCAGCTGTCTGCTCGATTTATACTAATGTGATATGTTCCCCTTCTCTCTTCAGCTTAATAACTGGTTTATATTTTGTTTTGATTTTTCAGTCCCGTCTTTTACCTTCACACCAACAGGTATATATGCACTTACCCTCACCCTGTCCTTTGTTGGTTTTGCATGTGTTGTACTATTATGTGGCCCTTTTTCTAGTATAACCAACCAGGCTGCTCTGAGGAAGAATGAAAAATACTTAAAATCAAATACTTGATTTGATACTAGCAGACAGGCATGTGTTTGAACAGAAATATTAGGCATTGCTTTTCATCTGTTTAATAGATTTATTTATTCATGACTCCACATTGCATCTTACTATTTGTTTGCACTGTTTTTATTAGAGACACACAATGTTTCTACCCCAAGCATGAGTTAATATGCTAATAATACTTTTGATTATTTTCTGACTTCACTCTTTTCTTCAACTTGAACTTGGTAGATTTTTCAAAAATAAATTTCTCTTGTGTATAATTCTTTGCGATAGGATAAACCTTTAAAAGAAGTCAATTGTAATGTACAGCATACTTGGAGAATAAAGCTTTCCATTTTCTTGGGTCAAGATCCTGATAATCAAGTCTACTCAGTTTGTTTGGTAGAGGGCCCTCTTCTTTCACATTACCATTAGCAAAAGACTTACCTGTAACATCTTCTCCTACGTTTTAATGTGGTTACTGTAATCACTGGAAGCAGTTATCTCTCCCTTGCAGACTTCCAGCTAGAAGTTCTTATAAGGGTGAGAATTTGGCAGATTTCAAAAATACATTCCTAATAAGAAAATGCACAGCTGTTGAATCTATCAGGATTTGCAGTGAAGCTTATCTTTTTAACTCCTTGACTAGCTGACTATGTATAACTTTTAAAAATAAATAAATAAAGCAAATTTAAAGCATTTGGCTGTTGCCTTCAGAAAGCTAGTTTGTTTTTTTTGTCCCTTTGTTCTTTTTAAGAATGCTTTGGAAGGTGTACATAGGCATAACAGTAATTCACCTGAATTACATAAATCACAGAGGGCTAGCAGTGTCACTTATGTTTGCATAGTAGATTTTTTCTTCTTTTTGATGGTTATCTGTGGTACTTTTTCAGTTTGTCATAGACATTATTTCTTTTTAGTTTTTTTAACAGATTTTAGTTTTCCAAGTAAAGTCATAGATTGAATAGTTTTATCATAAAATTATGCATGAAATGGAACTATAATTATGGGAACGTTGACGTGGAGATATATACTTGATATTTAGTATTTTGTGGAATAATGGATGAACAAATGAATTCTGTTTTCAGTCTTGGTGGCACATTTAGGAAAATGGTTGTTTCCTAAAATCCTTGTTATAGGTTAAAAATAAATGAATTTCTCTAGAAAGTTATTTTGCCCTACTTGAGAATGTTATCATTAGACTTCTGGATAGAGAAAAAGAAAATATTCTCTTTTAAAAAGTATTCATCAATGCATTGTTTTCAGTGTTTAATATGATTATTAATTAATTTCTTTTTTGTAATATTCTAGTAACTTATCAGAGAGGAGGTGAAGCAGTGAGCAGTGGAGGCAGGTAATTACATTGTTTATTTTAGATTTTTAAGGAGCAGAAAATAAATCTTATTGTATTGAATTAAGATTCATTAAGTATAAAGGATGTGAAATGATGGAGGAAAGTATGTAATCAATATTTTCTTAATTTCTGTACTATTTCATAAGTTTAGATAAATAGAAGAATTTGATTCATATCTTTTCAACAATAGGGCACATGGTTTCCTTGCACAAATTGAGCTCTTTCATCCCAGTTGCTGTGATTGAAAGCAATGTGTTTTTAGGAAATGAACACCAGAGGGAGCACGTTAACTGGAGAAAGAAAGAACTTGCTGATTTAACAGATGATTAAAGGCATTAAAGTAATTAAATTGTGGCATTTATTAAGATTAAGAAATATCATTGTTGTATATATACTACAAAAGAAAAAAATGTTTATCACGAAACCTGCTTAACATGGTAGCAGCTTATAACTTTTTGTATTTCTGTTGTGGCTTTGTAGAACAGTTTAAGCCATCACTTGAAATAAGTGATGTACTAAAGGAAAAAAATCAGGGTTACATTACTAGTGAAAAAGCTTTATTCTATAAACGTTTAGATGGAACTGAAATTGAAAATAAAACATGTGTTTGCTGGACTAATAATTATTTAATGGGTAATGATATTAGGCACAGTAGGATCACAAATTGTTGAGAGGTTTGACTCCATCAGAGTGATCAAAAGCCACCTGTGCATGTCTTTCCAGCATGAAAGATAATTTTAAGAAAACAAAAAGGGTTTGTATTATGTCTAGTTTATACTATACAAACTAAACTAAACTGAAGCTTCCATGTAAAACCTATTTTGAATGATTTATAAAAGAGCACCCAGAAAATGGAGAAGCAGTATGGTTAAGAGGATTTGGCATTAAACACTGATGTCTGGGGCAGTAATGCAGGTTTCTTTGCTCTGCTATACCTATCTGTATTTATCTTCTATCTTATATCAGCAGGGTAGTGGTTCTTTTTAAGAATTACCTTTCTTTGTTTCCCAATTAATTTAATTCAGGAATGAAAACTACACATTTTTCCATCCTTTAGAATAGCCAGTGGTTTTAAGCATTCATAAAAAAAAAAAAAAAACAAACTTCTGATTTCCAGAACTTGTTCTTTACAAAGTCTCAGTCAATAGGTTAATGTGTCTCTGTCTATTTTTATCTGTTTGTCTTGTCACCCCTCTATCTGTGTATACTCTGATTAAAAACCTCTGCTCTGCTAACTCCAGTCAATCCATTGGCAAGTACTTACTCAGATACCTAATATTTTCTCAGTTGATGGATGTTTGCTTTTTTGTTTTGGTTTGGTTTTGGTGAAGGAGGTTCAATACTGAAGAAGTATGAAACAGGTTCTGGATCTTCAGTTTATAATCTAATTAAAAAGACTGCTAATACAAGAAAATATCTGAAGCAGGACAGTGTTAACATATACAGAATTTCCAATTCATGAATTATCCTATTTATTTTTGTTTTAAATATAACATATGTATGTATGTATGTATTACAAATATGTATATCAATGATGTCTTATATATTGCATTACATATGGATATATATTATCTCTTACATATATTATGTTTCTAAATAAGTTTTTTAGTGTTTTAAATAAATTTTCTTTCCACAGTGAATTAAAATATACAGAGTGTTAACTGAAAATTTACTAATTCCAAGTCCCCCAAATAATGTGAAAAGACCTGAATTCTGGGTGTCCATAGCCTTGGGTTCTAGATTTCTGTGCTTCAGTTTTTTCCTGTGTAAAATGAAGAAGTTAATGAATATTTCAAGGCCTCTTCAGATCTCTAAATTCTGTAATTCTAAATGCTTTTAAAAATAAAAATTTGGGTTTGATAGAACTAAAAACATCTTTCTCATTTTATTGGTAATGGAAGCTAGCTAGTAGGTGTGCTTGCATTGGAGTGACCCAATGGAGTTAAGTAAAAATTACTCTTCAGCCCCTCTCCTCTTAAATATTCTTAATTGGCCCTCCAGGAGAAAAAAATGCCATCTTAACCCTCACATTATAATATAAAGCATCAAAGAGATATAATGAGCCTGGGATGGGGGGGGACGACATTAAAAAAAAAAAAATTCCTTTCTACAGAAATAGAGCAAACAAAAGCCAGAGTAGTTTCCTTAATCATATGATGTTGATCAGCTAAGTAAAATTAAATATTTTAGACATAGTTTAGACATATTAAACACCCATACTCTTTTCCTGCTTTTACCTTGTAAATCACCACCAGACTACAAAGCCGTATGGACACTAAGCTCAAAGGAGGCAATGGAGCTGACCTTCCTAGTTCTGAGCTCTCTCTCTCTCTCTCTTTCCACTCCCCCTCCCCCGGTTTCCCCCCTTCCTCTCCCCCATATATATTCTTTTTCTTTACCTGTATTTTCTTCCTTTGAGTAAAATAGAAGTTTCTTGAGGGTAGGGACAGTCATATATGTGTGCATGTTTATGTTGTATATGTATACAACCTACATGTGCATGTATTCCTCATGTAGGTATAAAATGTGCATGCATGTATCCCTTTTCCTCTTTATAAGCAAGCATGCCCCTTGACATTATGGGAACAAGAAAAGAATTTATATTATTTATTTATTATCATTTATTTATTTATATTTATTATATATTATTTATATTATATATTATAAATAATCTTATATATATTATTTATAATAATGTTCAAAAATGCGAGTTCTTTAAAATACACATAAAAGACCCCAAACGTGGCCAAGAAGGTGGGGAACAACACTGTATAGGGCCCATCAAAGTGATTGGCTTTTTTTTTGTTTGTTTTTTTGATGCCTTCATTCAGTAGTCATATTCAGAATATCCGTGTACTGACGATGTGATCTGCTACTTCTACTGCTTATTTTCAGACTGTAGAACCACCACCAGTTTGTCTACCTTTGAAGTTTCTGAGGAATTGATTTGTGAACCATATTAATTTGTTTTTTAAGTTTAAAATAGGAAGTTTACATGCCGAGTTGTTCATTTAAATCTTTCTGCTTTTCTCACAGCTTTATAAAAGGTTATCTGAAATTAGCTTTCTATCATAAAATGGAAATCCTAAAGCAAATGATTAGCTTTGAAATTGATATCTAAACTGAAGAATACATCCCCATATCCATTTATGTCTATGTCTCTGTATTTTGGTTTGCACGTGTTATTCTATTGGTACAGGTAATGTAAATTAAGAACTTAACTGCAGTTTACAATCCTAGAATTGCCTCCATTACTGAAGGGCTTTAGTGCCTTTCCCATTGTCAGATAGCTAGCATATGTTAGATGTGGAACCGGCCCTCTCTCCTCTGTATTTCTCATTGCCTTTCTAAATAGAAGAATAAATCACAAATTTGTTCATAATACCTGCTGTAAGGTAGATATTCTGGATGCTTCCTTAAGCATTGGAACTTTGAATTCTATAAGGAGCAGAATATGTAACTTATTTTGCTATAAAGACTTCTCAATATTTTTAAATTATTCCTTTTTTATAGCTGATTTGGAATCTGGTTAATTTATCCGTGCTTCTGACTTCTGTTCCGCCTTTGTAATTTCTGTGCTGCTACTTTTCTTTTTTTAAGAGGAAGATGGTAAAGGAACATTGTTCATATGTACAATACTTGGATTACAAAACAAATCCATTTTCCCCCTCAACATTTAGAGCATCATAAGATGTCACTTCTTGACTTGACCTGCCCTGTCCCTGAAATACAAACACACAATACCCCAAAGACCCCTAAAAATGCATTTCTGTAGGAGTATGGAACTGTGAATGCGAAACATTGACTATCATGTTAGATATTTTAATATGTTGCTTATTTTTTCTGAACTGGTGTTTTGTTTTTTTTTTCCCTGTTCTTTTTCACTTGTTTTATAAGATATGGGGCTCAGGGTGGAGGAAGAAAGGAGAGGGAAGAATTGGGATTCTAAAAGATGTAATAATGAAAAGTGTCAATAAAATTTATTTTAAGAAGAAAAGCATTTAGAGCTGAAAAAGGCATTAGAGATCATCTGATGATGTAAATGTAATTATAAAATGGGAGGAGCTTTACAAAATAAATCTCAAATTTCTCTGTTAGAATGCACACAAGTTTTAAGTGTCTTGCGTTAGTGAATAGACACATAATTATAAAATTTCAGTTCTGAAGTATTCATTTTATTTTAAAAACTGTTCAGAAGATAAGGCCTACTGAGCTATGTAATAATATTAATAGAAACTAACACATAATATTTTGAAATTTGTAAAACACTTGCTGTAAATGAGGTAATTTAGATGTTGAACTGCTTAATAGTGTATCTTATCCTCCAAGTCACATCTTTAGTCTAGCTTCTAATTAGTAAAAATTCTAACTGTTCTAGAAGTGTTAAGTCATCTCAACATGTAGGAAGCAGATTTGGTGATTGGACTGGAAAAACAGATATGGTTCATTACATTTGGATGTGTAAATAACTAATTTCACAATTACTTTTTCCTAGAATATGAGGTAGGACTAATTTGATTGCTGTTTTCTTTATATTAAAAGGATTATGAATTCTAAGACTTCATTGAAATCCCATTCTGACTTGCATACACATTTTGGGGAAAATGTGTAGGGAATTTCATAGATATCAAAATCTAGGCATCAGATTTTGCAAGAAATTATTTTAAAAGTGACCACCTTTTTTGTAACGTCTTTCTTTTGTTGACTAAACACAGAGTAGAATTCATGGAAAGATGTTACATTGTTATTCATAGGTTAACTGAAGAACAGTTTTTTTTACAGTAACAAAGAAAATAAAAACAGTGTTTTTAATAGAATTTATACTGTTGACTTTTTTGATAGCAAATCATTAGCTCTTTTTACTGGATGATCATTTGGTGTATATATTGAAGAATGGCATTTTTTATCTCCATTTCATTCATTGGCACTGTTGGTCCCAAACCTCTATTACAAAAAGAAAACATTTTATTTCTTATGGTGAACACCTGTCTCTCCCCCTGCCCAGTTTAATTAAGTGGTTTTTCTATACTTATGATGGATATGTGCTATTTTGTAAGGTTGCCATCAAAACATTGTGACAGACCTTCAGAAAAGTACACTGAACAAGACAGTCAAAATGCCACAGTTCTGGATTATTTTGAATGAAAACATGTACTTAATATGAGTGGCCCATAGTTTTGAATAAAATGACATTCATTTATAAAATTTAGGGAGAAATCACTCTAATAAAATACTTTTTCAAATGTATCCTAAATAAAGTGCATAGCCTGGGAATACAGTTTGGGCTACTAAAAACCGAATTGATACACTTTGGTGACAAATATTATGGTTTTGGTTTAGAAATCTAATATTTATTTTACAACCCTTTTTCCAGAAGTTTGTTTTCCTGGAAAAAAGGATACTCAGGTGCAAATCAGGATTATTTTAGTTTTCTGACTTACCCTCACTTTCTACATAGATTTTGACTAGGTGATCTGTCTCTATGGGCTCTCCAAATCTTAAGATGTTATGATTGTGTGATTCATGGAATTGTGATTTCATAGAATACTTCTATGCAGTTCACGAACTAACCTTTCTATAATCTCTAAGTCTAATACCACTGTTCTGTTTGCCAGACATATAAAAGGTTTTGTTGCTTATGCTTGTAACATTTGCATTTTTTTTTTAAAGGCCAGGACTTCTCAATATCAATGAACCTGTCACTCAGCCATGGCTAGCAGATACTTGGCCCAATACTGGAAATAATCACAATGACTGCTCAATCACCTGTTGTACAGCAAGCAATGGAAACAGTGATAGCAACCTGACTACTTATAGCCGCCCAGGTTAGATACATGGTCTTCATTCTCTATGTATTTTGAAAATTGGATTAAGTTCCCACTACCATCACCTATGCGCGTGTGCGCGTGCACACACACACACACACACACACACACACACAGTCACATATTCATACATCCTTAAGGTTTTACCTGCTAAAGTAAAATGCCCTTATAATTTCTATATTTCTTTTGTTTCTTAATTCATTATAGCTGAAGATGAAATCTATTAGGATGTATTTGAAGAGTCCATATTGTTTTGTTGTACAAGATCTTGGCTGTATGAAATGTTTTAAATAAACTATTATTTGTAGCTAAGTTGTGTTTTTGTGGCACACAAATTTCCAAGATAAATTGGCCTATACTTATACTTGGTTGGTCCCAAAATGCTAACTTCCAGCAAGGTATGATTTAAAATTTTAAGGGCAGGGATGGGATTTCTTGGCAAAGTGGCAAAAGTATCAAATAGTATTTCCTATCTTCTCCATTGTATCAGGAAATATCTAGGTTGTAGCCCCTACATTGTCTTTTTTTAACAAAGAACACCATCTGAAACTCCATTTTCTTCCACTTAAGAAACCATGCTAGGACAATGCCTCTCATTCAAATTCAGATAAAATGCTTTGATCTTTTTTAAGTGTTTTGATTTCATCCCTCTAGGTACTAAATCCATTAGCATAGATTTTGATCTCTCAATACCTTAGTAGATGACATTCATGAATTGCTGTTGTTGAAAAAATTCACCACCTCTTGGTCAGCCCTAGAGATGAACCTCTCTTCACTGGTCCTTTTATACAACCACAGAATTTGTTGTTAGGTCTCTCCTTATTCTTTCCACCTTGGTATAGCACCTTCAACATCTGTTTCAATGGTAGTCCTCATGAGAACAAGGGGACACCTTCATGCTACAATAGCCCTTTGTATTGAGGCATTTTTGAGACCTGAATAAGATTATTAAGATAAAATAAATTTCAAATTGTACTTTCACTCAGTCAAGGTATTTATTAAGGACCTTCTTTATATACTAAGTGCTGTGTGGATACAAGAAATGCATATGACATGATCCTTGTTTTTGAAGAACTTACAACATGCTTAAATAGATAAAATAAGCCTGAAGTGACTGTGACATAACATATATTTAGGTTGTAAATTGTTGTGCTGTGTCTAATTGAAAAATGTCATGGTTAAAGTAAAACTTGAATCAGTCCTGAAAAGATCCATAGAATCTAGACTTTTACTCAGTTTTAGCCCCAAGATTTTTAATGAACTCCTACTCTACTCTTTTTAGTGACATAGTCAGCAAGAGAAAGTCTTTGAAATGAATGAATTCATAAACATTATTTACCAAGTTTAGTAGATTAAAATATTTTCCCATCACTCATTGTGATTTAATAAAATATATAAAGTTTAAAAGCAGTTTTTAAAAATCAACTTAAACAACATACATTCTTATATTTCTGCTATTTTAAAAATTCTTGTTGGGAGAGAATAGATTTCATGGAAATTAGTTATACTGAACCAATTTCTTCAATCACTGCTACTTTTCCTAAGAAAATTAATTAAAATTCAACTTTTGATAAATAAGAAGTAGTTTTTCTTTTGTTCATTATGATTCCAAATAGTCCCTCAGAAAATCAAAGCAAAGGAGAAAGCATTATCCCTTAAACTAAAGAAAAAGAAGAAAAGGACATAGAAATAGAAAAAAAAAAAATAGAAGCCCTATTACTACTCTGTGCCTTACAGGAGGAAAGGAAAATGAAGAAAGGATTATAGGAAGTTGTATATTGAAAATAGCAGTGCATGTAAATTTAAAACAGAAAGAAAAATATGCCACTCTGAAGATGTAGTCAGCTCTACAAAAGCATCTGCCAAAGCCAGCTTTTTTTCTTCTGTTCTCCAGGATACCTTTGCTGCTTCCATCCATAGACCATTTTTATAAAGATTTTGTAGGGATGAGAAAATAATCATATGAGTCGGTAATGATGTCTTAACTTGTCCTCTTCTGAAAAAACAACCAACACCATTGCTGACCTTTCCTGTTCTGTAGATAGCTTTGAGCTACTTTGTCTTTAACTGTCATACAGATGGACACATGGTGATGAACTTTTTGTTCACTGAATTCTTTAATGGATTTCCTTAAAGGGGAACACTCACATTGACAGAATCAAAAATCCTTCAAATAAGACTTATTGCCTTGGGACAGATTTCTTTTGTTTGTAATTTGTCAGACCAAGCAATATTCTTCTGCCATCTAAAGTGCCATTGCTTCAACTTGTTACAGCAGATCAAATCAAGAGGTATAGTAGGATTAAAGTGTATTTTCTTCATCCTACTGATCAAAATATTGTTATTAATTCTCAATTCATGTATTGTTTATAAAGTACAAAAATGTATTATCTCAGTATAACAAAATGTTACCTTAAAGGCTCCATTCAGACAAGCTGCCTCACCTGTCCATGTTAAAATCATTCAATGTTTTATGACAGATACAGTGACAAAGGTTAACTTTATTCAATGATCTGTTGAGTATTAACTCTCAGCAAAGAATAGTGTTTGCTAATGGCATGCAGAAAGTCTTGTTTAAGTACAGATAAAATAGCAAGTGACTGTTAAGACCAAGGTTCATCAAATTCTCCTGTTTTCGATGTTGTGTTGCTGTGTTGAGATCTGAAATGTTCTCAGTGAAATACATCCAAGCCATTTAAAAGGGATTTGCCTAGGGAGGGAAGGGAAAGGAATATGCATTTATATATCACCTTTATGTGCTCAGCACTTTACAAATGTTGTCTTATTTGATCTTCACAATAACCCTGCAATGTAAGTACTGTCATTTCCCATTTTACAGTTGAGGAAAGTAAGGCAAACAGAGATTATGTGACTTGCCCATGGTCACATAGCTAGAAAGTGTCAGAAAGTCTTTCTGACTCCAAAACCGGTGCTCTTTATACTAGATGGAGAAATCAAAATGGGATGACATATTTCCAGAATGATAGCATGCAGTGGAATGAACAGACCTACTGAGTTAGTCTCTCATTATGTATGTGCGTATGCATAGGTATGTATGGGCACATACAAATGTACAAGCAGGAGTAGGAAACTTTTTTTAAAGGAGATTAAACTAGATTACATTTGGGTCATTGTGTAGCATTTTCAGTTATGTGAAATTGCTGGCAGTTTCAAAAGAACATCTGTATTCTTCTGGTGAAGCCATATGGTTGTAGAAAATCAGCATATTATCTCAGAAGAACTAGAGGAGGGCATTGGTATATGCTGTGTATAAGTAACGCTGCACCATATTATCAACAAGGACTTGCATACAAATTATCCTAAGACATTATCAAGGACATATATAACAGAGAGAGTGAGCTTGTCATATAACAAGAATAAGAGGTAGCAGAAGGGCTGAGGTGCTATATTGGCATCCTCAGAATAATAGGAACACCAAAGGAAGACCTCCAGTCTTTTGGATGGATCCTCTCTAGGAGATTTAGAGAATCTTGGACAAGAATGGGCAAGACTCGAAGAGGGTGAAAAATAATTTGTAGATTGTGTTTTTCACTATTGGAGAGAGCACCTTTGCCATCAGTGAGACCATGGATGCATCAAATATTGAAAATGTATTCAAAATAAAATTAAATGAACAAAATCACGTGCAGCATTTTTAATGTTTCTAAAGAAGTAAACATCTGGACATGGTGATTAGAAATAGTTACTCTTGTCAGAGAGCTAGCAAAATCAAGAACCATCTTCCCGTTTTACAATTGAATGAACACAAAGTAAAGTGAAAAGTGTATTCAATTTTTTCTTTATATAGCTTTTATTCTGTCTTCAGTAATTTACAAAATGACTTATAATGTAAAATTAAATATTGTGATAAAGATGACTTGTCAAATTTAGTACTACATATTGAAGATACAAATGGATGAAGCAAGATACATTATTTTCATTTGTATTGGTTTTATTTTTCTGTTATGAAAGTCTCTGCTTGCCGCAGAATTTTGTTCTGAATATTTATAAGATTTTATTTGAACATTTCAAAACTGAGACTTTAAATTGTTCCAAATTTGTCATCCAGTTTGAGAGCTGGTTAATTACTAGTGGTGTTCAATACATTAGATTTTTAAACACCTGCTAGTTGTAAGAAAAGGTATAAGTTTCTGTGAATAAAATTATGAAATAAGATATGATTGTTGCCATCATGGAACATACAATCCCATAAAAATTACTTGAGTAATGGATTAGTAATTAAGGGAGGGAAAAATTCATTTTTTAAAATTTTATGCTACTGGTTGTGTGAACCTCCCTAGTCATTTGTTTGTTTATCTATTTATCTTAGTATTTATTTGACCCAGACTTGTGAATTCATTTGGTATATGAAGTTACCAGTGAGAAAATTCACTCCCCCTATATAAATGAACACGGGTTTTGTTTTTTTGTTGGTTTTTTTTGCAGCACAGAGCTCTAGAATGTTTCCTGAAACAATAAGAGTTTAGGTGAGTTGCTCAGAGACACACAGCAAAGATATATCAGAGGTAGAACTTGAATCTACGTTCTACCATCTCTCGTGAGTCATTAAAAATAGGGTTTTTTTTCCCCTGCACTACTGGTGGTGTTTTGATAGTCCAAAGAATCTGTCAGTATGAATTTCTAAAATGATTAACATATTATAATTTAGAGAATCACAGAAGCCTAGAGTTGGAAAAGACTCTAAAGTCATTTTCTCTAACTAATATCATAAAAATAATGCCTTCTATAATAACTTGTCAAGTTATCTAGCCTATACTTGAAGATCTTCAGTGAATGGAAACCTGCTTACTACTTCCTGAGCAACCATTCCACTTCAGAATAATTTAGTTGTTAGGAAATTATTTTTATTTTTGTTTCCCCTGAAAGACAACAGAAACTGCCCACTGCACCTATTCCTGTCCTCTGAGGACCAAACAGAATAAGCCTAATTTTGCTTCCATACAACAGCCCTTCAACAACTTGAAGACAACTTTATGACTCCTCAGCTCTACTTTAGGTTAAATATATTCATTTAATCTCTATGTAAAAGATCTCCATGTCCTTCACCATTCTGGTTACATTACTTTGGGTGCTCATTAGCTCATAGAGTTTGACCAGAAGAGAATACAGCAGGAATGTGTTCTCCCTAGTCCTAGACACTATGCTTTTCCTAATGTAGGATCAAATTATACTTTTTGATTCTATATGTGATAAGAGAAATATTTATCAGCATCCTCTGCAATATAGGCTACAGTTGTTCTTTTCCTTGAAATGTATTGAAAATTAACCCTGATACTTGACTGGAAAGAAGGAATATCAGGAGATTAAGTCCTGCTCCATTGACATACCTTTTTGGTGGCCTGAGTTAAAAAAAGCCACAAAGAACTCCCAATAGGGCCTTGAAGTTTGACTAGTAGACTACCATAGAGGCAGAGAAGCTGCTTTTAACTAAATCAACACACTACCCTTGTCTGAATATCGTTAGCGTGTTCTGAATGTCATTTCACTGTTTGGCTAAGGAAATCTATTTTTGTTAACTATTAGGAGGCACTACGTATATGTCCCTCATTTCATTCTATTCTCAAATCTGAGATACCAGCCTGGCCTGAGAAGCCCTGATTCACTGCAACATATACTACTGAATAACATTAAGCTTGAAGTTACTAATACTTCTAGATCTTGTTCATATTAAAGGCAGTCTAGCCATTTATTTTTATTTTTATCTGTGAAATGTTTAATTTTGATTTTTTTTAGATGTAAGACATAATGATTATACTTTGTTAGATTTGATTCAAAGTTCTATCCTCTCAGGATCTTTTTTGCATTTACATTCTGTCACCTAATTAACAAGTTAGCTATCCCTGCAAGATTTTTGTCATTTTTAAATTTGACAAGCATGTCATCTCAGTCTTTATCCAAGACATTGATAAAAATGTTAAACTGCATATGGACAAGCACAGATCCCTGGGACGTTACACTAGAGATGTCTTCCCAAGCTAAAATAGCACTGGTAGTAATTTCTCCATTTAGTTGATTACAGACATATCCATTGTCTAGCCCACATCTCTTCATTTTGTCCACAAAAATAGCTTGCTACATTTCTCAGATGCTTTGTTGAAATCAAGATAGATTAGATCCAAAGAATTTTCCCTATCATCTACCCATCTCTTAAACACATTAAAAAAAGGAGATTGTACTAGCCTGGAATGATCTATTTTTTATGAAACTTTTATGATGAGATTTTTTTGTAATCGTGATTTCCTTTTTCAGAACTTAAGTAAATAATACATCCTATACACTAAATACATATTGAATAATGCATTCCAGAATCTTACAAGAAATTGAAATCAGGCTCACTGGCATATGGTTTTCAGGCTCTACTCTCTTTCCTTTTCATGGAATCAGAATAGGATTTGCTTGACTCCAATCCAGTCCAGTCTTATCCTCCATGATTGTGACTGAGTAATCAATTGGCCAGTTCTTTCTATACCCAGTGACATATTTCACATGAGCCTTCCTCATCAAAGGTAGATAGGTGCTCTCATTATTATATTGGGTAGCATTGCACTCTTACCTATTTTCGTTCTGTGCTTTCCACCCAGTGACCATTCTCTCTGACAGAGAAATGAGAAACAAAGCAATAGTTGAACATGTCTGCCTTCCCTCTGTCATCTATTGTGACAGTCTCCTTCTTCCCAATCATTGATCCTATCCCTTCCTGGGTCCTTTTTCCCCAAGTTTTGTTTTTTTTTTTGTTATTTGCTCTCCTTGCCAAGTTCAGTTTGTCTACAATTTCTCATCTTTACTTCCATCTTTGTTCATGTCTCTATCATCTAAATTTTTTTGTGAATTCTCAGAGGATTTATACCTTTTATACATTTTAAATGTAACCTCTCCCTTTTCCTCCTTTTCATAATTTTTTCCCTGTATGCCTTCAGAATGTCTTTTTTTGTGAGCTTCCCATCCTCTCTGGGTTGACTTCCCATGTAGACTCCTACTTTTTCTTTAGCTACACCCTTTGAAATCTGCTCCCCTAAAATCTAAAATGCATGTTAGAGTGTTCCTTTCCCTCCTTAACACAAATTCTAAGATGGATTAATCACTTACTTCCAAGGTTCCACCTCAGCAACCAATTCCTCCTTTCATTAGTGAGAATCATACTGATAATTGAATTTTCCCTTGTTGGTTCTTCCAGCTTTCAGTGGTCAAAATTATTTGAGAGAGTGTCAAGAAATTACCTGTTCTGCTTTGGACAGAGAGAGAACTCTGTCAGATATCTGGAAAGTTAAAGTTCTCCATCACTACATATCTCTGTGTTAAACTTAAATCAGCATGGTAGAGTGTAGGACTCAAGAGTTAGGAAGAATATAAATCTAGCCCTGGATGCTCAGTAACTCTGTGACCCTGGCAAGTCACTATCCATCCATCCATCCATCTGTCTATCTATCCATCTGTCTATCTATCTACTCAATTTTCTCATCTGTAAAATGGAGATAATAGTATCTGTAGTTATTATTTCATGAGGTTATAATAAGGCTCAAATGAGATTATATTTGTAAAGCTTTTTGAAGACCTTAAAGCTTATTATTAATATTTATCATTATTTTCAGTGAAATTCAGATATGAAAGAACTAGTGATAAACCATCATCCTATCACTTTTTCATATTTAATGATCTTCAGATCATTAACACAGTAGCACCATTTTAAATTGAATATAAATAATAGAATGTAAGCCTCCTGAGAAAGCAGGTTTGAGATTTCACACGTCCCATTTATTTCCCATATACAGGTGCTCAGTAACAGACTTCAATGATGATAGTGCGTCTCTTTTTGCCCCCATTATCTTCACCCACATTCTTTTTTCCATCTTCTACCATCCTTCCTTTCCCTGACTCCTGGATTTTCTCACATGCATGTGCTTCCTTTGTCCTCTTAATCAGTTAACTTCTCTAATCTTTCTCTTCTGATGCTCTTCTGTTCTCTTGAGAGTAAGGATGGCTTCTGATGCCTTTGTCTTCAATGAAAGCAATGTCTTGCCCACGACTTCCTGATTTTTAGAAATCCTTCATAAATTCCTTCTGGCGTTATCCATTCGTACCCATGTGAATCACCAGAAGTGGGCAGTGGTCATCCAGTTTTACAAGTGATGGAAAGTTCACTTTCTGGATACCTATCCCCAAAAAGCAACAGATTTATTTCTTCTTCTTATAAAGTTTTTTGGCCCACTGACTTCTACTATTGTTGCTTTATTTGTCAAAATTAAGTCCAATTTATCCTCATTTAGAGATAGATTCATTCGCAAGTTCTAATCTTTGTCTAGTGAAATAATCTTTGTCGTGAATTTCCTTTTAAATTTTTTCCCAATTAACAAATATTTATTTCCTTTCTTCATCCCCCATTGAGCCAACAACAACCAGAAAACAAGAAAACCTTCATAACATACAGTATATGGTTAAGGAAAACCAATTTCCACATCATCCATTTTCAAAAATGTATATCTCATTGGACATCTCTGTTAGGAGGTGGTTCATGCTTCATTTTTGGTCCTCTGGTATCTTGCTTTGTCAATTCATTGAGCAGAGTTCTAAAGTCTTTTAAAGTTATGTTTCTTGTATATTGTCATTGTATAAGTTTTATTCCTACTTGTGCTTCACTCTGTAACAGTTTACTAAAGTCTTCCCAGTTTTTTTCGAAACTGTCCATTGTGTAATTTCTCAGGGCACAAAATGTTTCCATTATATTCATATTCCTTAATTTGTTTAACCATTCTCCAATAAGTTGTGGTACCTTTCAGTTTAAAATTTTTTGTTACTTTGAAAAGAAACTTTCATTCTTTTTCGATATATGTCCCTTGTGTTCCTCAGGTTTCACAACCAATTTTTGCATAGTCATCAATCCGAGTTTAATGCAACTTAAGTTTTTTTTTTAGGTTTTTATTGTATGATTCCATCAGCACTGGTATTAGTATTAGTAACATTGCAGAAAGAAGAAATCTTTAAATGGGAGTGTACTTTTTAGTATCAGAAGTTCAAAGATAGTCATTGCGCTTATTTTCCTTTTTCCCTTAGCCTTTTTCACATGCCTTAAAATAAATAGGAAGTCTGTGTTTTGGTTTTCTTTGTATCCTCAGTGCTTAATACAGTTCTGGTACATGGTAAATCTATAACTGACTTATAGACTTTTAAATTACAAATCCATTACTGTTCCATGGAAATAGTATCCCTGTGATACACAGAGCAATTTGTAAAAGGTAGTGCCCTTAAAGATATGTACCTGTAACCCAAGGGAATAACCTTTTCCTTTTTCTTTCCCTGTGGTTTAGCTGATTGTATAGCAAATTACAACAACCAGCTGGATAACAAACAAACCAATCTGATGCTGCCTGAGCCTACCGGGTACGGTGACGTGGACCTAAGCAACAAGATCAATGAGATGAAAACCTTCAATAGCCCAAACCTGAAGGATGGCCGCTTTGTTAATGCATCAGGGCAGCCCACTCCTTATGCCACCACTCAGCTCATCCAGTCCAACATCAGTAACAACGTTAACAATGGCAGTGGAGATTCCAATGAGAAACACTGGAAACCCTCTAGTCAGCAAAAGCAGGAAGTGGCACCTATTCAGTATAACATTATGGAGCAAAACAAATTAAACAAAGGTGAAGAGTTTTGCTTCTCCTTCCATCCTTTTTTATTTGGTGTGTTGGAGCTAGCAAGGGTAGACTTCTTGTGTTAATAGACTTTTCTCTTTCAAGAATTTCAAAATTACCAATTATCAGTATCAAAGAGTTCATTAGTGCTACAACAACCTTTGAAGATTGAATTTATTGTAACAAATAAGCAGCTGTAATGGAATTAAATGTTTTCATATGGCTTTGAGATTAAAGTTAATAGTCAATGAGGAATTGGTTAGCACAGTCTTATGTATAAAACAGATGTACAACAGTCAAAATATCTCACATTTTAAATAGACCATCTTTTTATTTTGACTCATAGGTGTAAGATAATTACTTCTACATTGTCATATAAATTAATGGCATTTTGATATAAACTAAATAAAAGTATTTAAATTAAGTTTGAACTGTCAAAGTGATTCCATCGATTGCATTCCTACTATATCATATATTCATTAGGCCAAATATAGTGCACAATTCTAGAAACTAAATATCTTTTCTTGGCCTAGCCTCTCTATGCCTGAGTATATCATGTGATTGTAGATTTAAAGACAGAGGGGACTTTAGACTCTATCTGGTCCAACACCCTAATTTTACAGTTGAGAAAATTGGGTCCAGAAAAATTAGCGGATTGCCCAAAGTCACACTAGCAGAACTAGGAATTGAACCCATGCCCTTTGATGCCATACTCAGAACTTTTTTCTACTTTATCATGCCTCTTGATTGAAGTCTGTCAGTACAAAAGCAAAAAAAAAGTTGAATTTTGTGTTAACAGAACAAAGAAATATTATTTTTAGTTTACAGAAGAGCTTTCTGTAATGTAATATGCAAATTAGAAGAGAGAGGTTTTTGATTTCTTATTGATTCTTTAGCTATCAGGTTAAATAAACTATTTTGCAAAGTTGTAATTCTAGGAAAGAAAATTGTTATAATTTTACGTATTTTGAGAAGGCACGGACATTTTGGGGGTATATGTTCAAAGAAAATCAACATTTTATTTTAGATACTTGATTGAATACACTTGACTTCTTCAAAGTGAAATCTTGAGCATTAACAAGGTATTCCAAAAGAAAATTCCTATCAGTCAGTCAATCTAAAAGTATTTAAACTTACTATGTGGGAGTCACTGTGCTCAGCACTGGGGATACAAACAAAGATAAAAACACTTCCTGTCTTCAATGAGCCCACATTCTAATGAAAGAGACAAACATAAATAACTGCACACAAGATAAATAGAGAGTACATGGCAAGTAATTCTGCAGGGGAAGGAACTAAAATCAGCAATTTTATATGCCCAGGATTCTTTGTAAACCAAAAAAAAGCATTTTATTTTTCCTTGTTAATTTGATGTTTTAACTTTGAAGTGAGAAAGGTCTGTTGTTTTTCTTCAAAGCCCAAACAAACACTGCACCTTTCACATTGAAGGCATTAGGACTACCTGATGCTAGGTAACTCAGTATAATGCTTTTACTTATTTTTTAAAGACCTTTTGAAAATGTTGTTTACAGGCAGCCCTTTGCATATTTAAAAGTGTTTATTTATTGTTTATATACCCTGAAAACTTGTGGTATGAAGCGCTGTAACCAGACTGACAAAACTATTACCAATTACATTCAGTTGTTGAATTAAGTAAGCATTTGACTTTGTTCCCCTCCATGCTAATATTTTCATAATTTTTTCGGTCTGTTTTGTTTCTGTTCTTATGTCAGATGGGGTTCCAGTGCTTAAATGTTCTATATTTTTATAAGCCATGATATTCTTTTGATACTTTATGGATTTATTGTTTTTTAGATCAAAATGTTACTGACCATTCCTTTTTTTATTTAAAGGAGAGTAATCATGAGTTTCCCAACATCCTATTGTTAAATGAACTGATTTTATCTGATAATTGCATTTTACTAAATAAAAAGGAAATTAATGCTTTGTACATTAGGCAAAATATATACATACTTGAAAGGGGAAAACAGTTTACTTAGTATTGCTAGATACAATGGAAATTCTTCATAGAGGGAGGAATTATTCTTAAAGTCAAAAAGAGGCAGAAGGAATTTAGGAATAATTCATATATATAGATATATAAACACATATACACACATACCTATAAATATATATATTCATATATATATGTATATATACACATATGTCTGTTGTTTCAATATTTGATAGCTTTATCTGGAGATCTGAATTGTTTCAGACCCTGAAGATCTGATTGTAAAAAATGAGATAGAACTTAAAGATTATAATTTTTTTGTTATTTAGGGAATAGCAAAAGTCTATATAAAAAAACTCATGGGAAAACTAACATTATTTGAATTTGTTATTAAACCTATAGATTACCGAACGAATGATTCTGTCCCACCAACTATTCCATACAACCAGTCTTATGACCAAAATACAGGGGGCTCTTACAATAGTTCAGATCGAGGCAGTAGTACATCTGGTAAGTACCAGTCCTCCTTCCCCTCCCTTCCCCCTCCCCCAATTAAAAGTATCCTGTATTGTTTTTTTTTTTGCAGATGATGACATATTAAAAATTCTAAGTGAGTAAAATTAGTTAATAATTATACATTTCATTATGCATTAAGATTTATGAAATACCTTCCTCAAAACAGTGCAAGTATGATTGCAGAAGAGGAAGAAAGACTGAAGTAAACTGATGATACTGTGAAGTATCAGAACTGTGGTTCACACTCTAGTTTCAAAGTTAGTATTTTCACAAGATTATGCTGCCTCTGTTTCTTACATAAATTGATAAAGGCCTGAAACTTGTCACTTTACTTGGGTTGAATCTGCTTGACCTTGTCTTTCTCAGAGATTGTGCTAGAAAGACCTCCTCATCCCCAAAATACAAATATGTTAGGTAAATAAAATAAAGTCTTCATTTGTATAATGTAATTACATAGCTTCCGTATACAACTGACATGACAAAATATCCCATTGAAAACAAAAATCTTAAGATAAAATCTAGGTTAGATGTGCACCCAGCTGTGTTTATGCTTTCTTTCCGTTTTTATTTCTCATTATTGTTCTCTAATCAGAAAGGGAAGTTTCTAAACTTAAAATGACACATTTTCAATTTGCTTCCTCCATCACAAGTTCTATGTCAGACATTTTTGCTTGTTGGGTTGCCCCTAGAACTTACAGGAGAAAGTTTGCTGATGCTTAAATGCTGTTATAAGTACTTTATAGTTATAACAATAAAATTGTCGTGTATTCACACATCACTGAAGTGAAAACAAATCTGTTAATACTTAGTGTCTGAGTCTATAACTAAACTCACAAAAACTTGGTATGATTTATGTATGTTCCCCATATCTCGTGACCATTTTTCACTCAGTCAGGATCAAAGTTTACCTCCATTCCCAGGGTAACAAGTTTCTACTAAGGACTTTTAGCAAAATGTTTCTACTTCTTTCCTGTGTTCATTAGGAAGCCTTGAGTGCAAAATAAGTGTGATCATTTCTTTTTATAATGGCTTAAGCAAGTCACTTAAATCCCCTTGGCTTCTCTAGTCTGTTGGATAGAAGAAGGGGAAACTCTCTGGTTGAGATGATAGGAACAGAAGTTCCTTCTAGGACCAAAGTTTTATAACTTTTGAGTAGTGGAGTGTCATTTAATAATGAGAATGGAGACTCATGTAAACTTTGTGAGTCTGTTTTTTCATCTGTAAAATCAGGATTACTGTAGCTGTGATAACTATCTCATAGGACTGTTTTCAGGTCCAAATGAGATTTAAAAGTACTTTTCAAACCCTAAAGAATTATATAAATGTCAGTTATCATTTGTTAATAGCAGTGGATAAGGAAATATGTAAACTACCAGAAATAGGAATGTCATAAACCCAAGAATTGATGAAGAGGTGGGAAAAGGATTAAAACAAGTACATATTAAGGGACCAAGAGAGGAGAGTACAGATTATTTTGACTATTTGAGTCGGAGGCTAAGAAGAGATATTGTGTGGAAAGTGACTCTAATGAAAGATTTGGAAGTCTAAATAAAAGGGTAAAATTATCCTTCAGACTAGGCTGGAGTTAGTTATACAACTATAGTCAATTGGTTGTGGGGGTTTTTTCTAACACTGTAACAGCATTAATCAAGTGGCTTATTGGGTGGATATGATTCTTTTGTTAGATGTGTTCAGGGCTTGTTTACTTATTTCTCAGGATTAAGGAGAAGATTTTTACAGGCATTTTAGGGGTGAAATGGAAGTTTAATAAAACAACTATGTTTTTTACTGGTAGATAATCTCATATGTGACTTTAAAAATAGATACATATGTGAATGACAATGTCAGAGCTTTTGAACTGCATTGAACTGATCTTTTTCTAAGATTAAGGAACATTATGATTTTAAAATGTCTTACTCAAAAATGCATGACTACCTTTGATACTTAAATTTCCAAGTCAACATAAAGTAGCACCTGAAATATTAGCTTTTAGCAAATTGCTAAGATTGTTAAAATAGCATCATTCTACTGTAAACCATAATTTTGTAGAAACAGCAGCTGAAAACATGGGTGCCACGCTTTTTCATTTCTCTCTTTTTTTTGTTGGTCATGTTATTAGATTTTCCAGCAGTTATTTTCATTTGCACTTGCCATTCTGACTAGAGCTAGTAATTTCATTGTGCCTAAAACATTTCAATGGACAAGTGCAAATTATGTATATTTAGTTACTTAATGCAACAGTGGCGCTTTAGTAGATCATATCTGTATCATTGTGTTTTAGGTTCCAGCAATTAAAGAATAGAAGGGCAATCCAGAAAATGTCTTATAGCTCATTTGTTTTAGATGATAATCTATAATGTAATTAATTGTTCTTCAAAGATCAGTCTTAGTGATATTACTTGTGAAATTCATGTCTGGTTTTATTGCTTTTTGCTATTTATTAGAAGTTAAACATATGAACATGTTTTGTCATGTTATATAAATTTCTTGTTAGAATTAATGAGAAACATCACCTGGTTGCTTTTTTTTTAAAGAATATTAATTGCGGTTGTATTTATAGAAAAGAAATTTGTTTCATACATGTAGAATGATCTTAAAAACAGATAAGATGTTTTTTTTTCTTTTTTTCTTCATTAAGGGAGTCAAGGGCACAAGAAAGGGGCACGAACACCCAAGTTACCAAAACAGACGGGTATGAACTGGGCAGACTTACTTCCACCTCCCCCAGCACATCCTCCTCCTCATAGCAATAGTGAAGATTACAGTCTTTCTGTAGATGAGAGGTAAGACGACAGAGTATTCTGTAATATGAAATCTTGTGTGGAACTGGAATACGTTTGTAGAGCAGGTTTCTGTGTCAGGTAGCATTACGTACAAACTCTGAAATGTGACCCTTTAAAAAAAACTGCCGTTTTATAGAAATGAAATGCTAAATGAACTGAATGATGTTTTATGTATTAAATATTTTTAGTCTCAGTTTAAAGAAAAAAGCAAAGCTAGCAAAGTGGTACAGTGGGTAGAGTCAGGAAGATGAGAGCTCAAACCTGCCTGAGACACATACGAGCTGTGCGACTGGTCAAGTCAGTTAACCTCTTTTGGCCTCAGTTTTCTCATCCTTAAAATGGGGTTAACAATCTTCATAGAGGAGTTGTGAGGATCAGCTGCAATAATGGATGTAAAGTGCCTTACTGACTTTAAAATGATTTATAAAAGGCAGCTATTTCTATTACTAATAATAACAGCTAACATTTGTGGAGTTCATCAGTATATTTCAAACTGCAAACTTGTCTGTGATCAAATTAGTTTGGAAAACTTTAGCATATGTATAATACCCTTATCCAGATAGCCCTTAAATGAATGCTATGGGGAAAATATTAAAAAGTAACTGTTCTATGGGGCAGTAACATCATCTTCGTATAGAGGTTCCAGCACATTTTTAGGTATTTTAAGTTTAAAAATTGATGTTTGTATGATTTTACATTTTAGCTATGACCAAGAAATTCCATGTCCAGTGCCCCCAGCAAGGATGTATTTACAGCAAGATGAGCTAGAAGAAGAAGATGAACGAGGCCCTACTCCACCAGTACGAGGAGCCGCTTCATCTCCAGCAGCAGTGTCCTATAGCCATCAATCTACTGCCACACTCACACCCTCGCCCCAAGAAGAACTTCAGCCTATGTTACAAGATTGCCCAGATGACACTGGCCACATGCAACACCCGCCTGACCGAAGGTATGTATGTTCTGCAAAGGTTTTAAAAGTTTGCATTTCTACTCAGTGTGTGCAGCATTCATTTTGTGATTTCAAAATGATACAAGATAATGAATATACGGAGTAATATTAATAACTAAGGTATGCGGTAATCTTCATGCCGTTATTCCAAGTGAACTTTAAAATTGAAAATAGTCTATATTATTTCATAGAAATAATTTAATTACTCTTATAATTGCATTCTTGAATACACATAAATCATAATGTATAAATTGTTCTCTTTTCATAAAATCTAATCTGGCCAATTTTATTCATATAATTTTCTCCACTGTAGCTTTCCTTTTTGTATTATTGTTAAAAGCCTTATAGATTTCTTACTCTGTCTTATAGAAACTGTATTTCCTAACATCTTCTTTCAGTTCTTCCAGTGAACAATTGTTGTCTCACAGCTGTTGTGCTGCAGAAAAATAAGTTTGGTACATATATTTTGTGTTTGACCTTGGTTATCTTTTAGTTTAGTTGAAATATTAGATTAGAGACTTTTTGTGTTGTCTGTTCCATGATTGGTTATGTGTCTTTTTGTACTTACTTTTTTTCATTTATGTACATATGCATCTACATATATACGTATGTATATACATGCATACATACACATGCACACAACAGGGACAGGAAAGGAGTGAAAAAAATCATTTTATAGAACATTCTGTTATGGTGCAGATGCCTGTTGCCTTTGGCAACATCTTGCTTTCTTAATTATTCAGAATCTTTGGTCTCATCAGTTGGCATTTGCCTACAAAAGTAGTTTTTAACCTTCCATACATCATGACCTTTTTCTTTTTAACCAGTCATAATCCAAATAATGAAACACAAGCAGAGCTGAACATTTTATTATTCTACTTAAATATAAATTTATGCTTTGCCATTGACTCCTCATATGCAGTTCTGCTATCAACAAAGTACCGTAACACACATCTTTACAAAGTTTATTTTTATGAACAAAGGAACTGAATTAAAAACATCAAGTTGGCTTGAGATATTTTTGTGTCATCACAATTATAACTGTAATTGTGATATTTCTCTTTGCACAGACGCCAGCCTGTAAGTCCTCCTCCACCACCTAGGCCGATTTCCCCCCCACATACCTATGGTTACATTTCTGGACCCCTTGTCTCAGATATGGATACTGATGTGCCAGAAGAAGAAGATGAAGCCGACCTGGAAGTAGCCAAAATGCAAACCAGGAGGCTTCTTCTACGTGGGCTTGAACAGACCCCTGCTTCTAGTGTTGGAGATTTGGAGAGCTCGGTGACTGGCTCCATGATAAATGGCTGGGGTTCAGCCTCAGAAGAAGATAACATTTCAAGCGGACGTTCCAGTGTTAGTTCTTCTGATGGCTCATTTTTTACTGATGCAGATTTTGCACAGGCTGTTGCAGCGGCAGCAGAATATGCTGGTCTTAAGGTAGCAAGACGTCAAATGCAGGATGCTGCAGGTAAGTTGCATATTTACAAAAGGATTTTAAATTTTTTAAGTGTGTAGCATTGAATTACTGATTATCTTCATGGATATTTTGTGTCCTGTAAAGTAAGTGGCAAATATCAGTATTTTATATTTCCAAAACTCAAACTGAAAGGACCAGTTACAAAATCTCTACTCTAATTCAGCCTCCACTCAGCTTATTTGCCACTAAAGTACAAGTCTGACCATGTCATTTCATAAACCTCAGAGGTTCCCTGTTACCTTTATGATACAATACAAACTCCTCTGTTTGGCATTTAAAGCTCTTCTCCACTTGACCCAGCCTTCCTTTCCAGCCTTATTACATGTTAGCCTCCTACATGCATTCTCTGCTCCAGCCACACTTGCCTTCCTGCTGTTTCTTGTACACTTCATCTCCCATCTCTGTGTTTTGACACTGTCTCTATCCCGTTCATGGAATGCTCTCTCTTCCCTGCTACTTCCTAGAATCCTTTGTTTCCTTCAAGTGTAAATGAACAAATAAGTGAAAAAAAAAAAACATTTACTAAGCGTTATACTAAGCACAGGAGATATAAGTACAAGTTGGCAAATCTGCCATGCAAAAAGTTTGCAGTCTAATAAGGAAAGAAGACATATAGTAGGAAATGGATGGGAATGGGGGTAATGGACTTAGGTTAGGGCAGGATAAAATAAAAATTTACTTAGAACCTAGAGACCTCTCATTCCAGGGGGAGGTAGACTCTGGAGTACAGGAGGCACATTCTGGCAGTGGCACTGCCTTTTTACATGAAACCTTTCCTCTTCTCTACTGCCAGTTGCTAGTACTTTGTAGCTGCTTTGTGTGTGTTTTGCCTGTATCTTTATATGTGCATGTTATCTTCTCCATTAAAATGTAAACTCTTGAGAGTGGAGACTCATGTTTGGCTTTGTATCCTTAACATCTAGCACAGTAGCATCTGCTTCTATGGATATGATATAATAGAATATAATATACTTATATTCTACTAAGTATCAGGGTTATATATCAAGGTCAATTGTTTCATCAGCTCAGCCACCTCTGATGTGGGAAATACTTATGCCAATACAGATCACAACCTCACCAAATATTAGTAGAGAAATCTGACTAAGTAGAGGAATCCTACAGTGTTGCTTGAGACATAGAGTGGTTAGATAACTCACCCAAGGTCAAGTACTTGAAATGCAGGCCTTTTCTGAATTAATCTTAGCATTCTGTTCATTAAGTTATACTGTCTGTTTGGAGGGGGGATGCATCAATGAATTTAAATGCATATCTTGCCCAAGTTGAATATGTATTGGCGTATAGCAGTGTGCTGATAAATGTTTAACAAACCAGCCCCCTGAGTGGAAAATGTACACATGACATGCTTTTAAGTGTAATCTGCATTATTAATATTTTCTTCATGTCTTTCTTAGGTCTAGACTATCAATAAATAAAGAGAGGGTGTGAGAATCAGAAAAAGAGAAAGTGGGGTTTTAGATGGGACTTGAAGGAAGCCAAGAGTCAAGACTTGAGGAGGTAAAGAATTCCAGTGAAAATGCCTAAAATCTGGAGAAAGGGCTATCTTGTTTGAGGAGGCCAGTGTCATTGGATTGCAGAATATATGAAGGAGAATAAGGTATAAAAGAACTGAAATGGTGTGAAGGAGTTAGATTGTGAAGGACTTTGGATGCCAGAGCATTTTGCATTTGATCCTGGAGTCAGCAGGGAGTCACTAAAGTTGATTGAATAGGGGAGTAACATGGTCACAATTGCACTTTAAGAACATCAAATGGACAGTTGAATGGAATACAGACTGGAGAGGGGAAAGACTTAAAGCTGAGAAAATGACCACTATTGCAACAGTTCAAACATGAGGTGAGGAGGGCCTAGACAGGGTGGTGGTAGTGTCAGAAGAGAGAAGAAAGCAGATTTGAAAAACATTATTTCATTTAATGCTTTAAATTCTATGAGATAATTAACACAGACTTTTGAGATATCAAGTCTCTTGTGTAGAATAAAAAGAATAAAATTTAGTGTCTTAAAAGCTGATTGCCATTTCTAGCCAAGGCCCTCCCTTTCAAGGGTTCTGAACCACACCACCCGCCAAGAAATATGAACAGTGGTTTGTACTACACAAAAGTGATTTGTTCTTGTGTACGCATTCAAAAAATAGATGGCACAAGTAGTTATCGTTTTTGAAATTTTAAATTGTTGATATGATTACAGGTAAAAGTGCGTGGTCCTCCAAGTGTATTCAGAACAAATGTATGAAGGGAAGGGAAGGGCTGGTTCTGTTCTGTAGGTTTGAGAAGAGAAAAGAAAAGGGAAGACAGAAAGAATACAGAAATGTAGAAACAAGGAAGGGGGTGAAATTGGCTGCTCCTCATGATTAGTGTCTTTGAGAAGAATATTCAAATATGGAGGAAGGGGTGTAGGTCACAGGAATCAGAAACTTCAGTTTCTTCTGACAAGGACAATGTTGAACACACATAGAGAGATTCTGGTAAAGAAGAAGCAGTAGCAATGCCAAAAATAAGAGGGGGATTGAAATGCTTGGAAAAATGCACAAAATAGGACAAGTTGAGGGAAAAACATAGACAAACAGAGTTATTTTCAAAGGAAGGTGTAAAATGTATTATTTACTCTTTTTTTGAGTGAGTAGAATGGAGATTAAGGGCTTCATAGGGAGCCCTCTTATGTTGTGTTGTATATATGGAAATTTTTTTGATATTTAAGTACATAATTTTTTTAATTAAAAAAGGAAGGAAGGAAGGAACCAGGAGATAGGTAAGAGGGAATATTTGAGATCAATCCGAGAGCTGTCTGAAAATAGGTCAATATATGTCCCAAATAAATTCTCCCTAAAAAGCCATTATATTAAAAATGGTTTTAAAAATCCTAAGAAATTGTGATATTTTCATTTTCCAAACACAAATATTTGAACACAAGATTATTTCTAGTGATCTAGAAATCAGGACATTCTTGACACTGACTTTTTCCCCTACTCATTTTTGTTTCTGGGGGAATTTTTTTGTTCACTCAGGTTATTTTTTGTTCCTTTTTTTCCCAGCAGTGGCATATTTTGAATTACATCCATTGTTTCATTTTTCTACTTACGCCTTCATACTTACTTCAGTACTTGAATCGATCCATGATTTCATCCGTATAGATCCTTTTCCATTATTGCAAACTGTAGCCCTTCTCATTCTGTGCAGCTCATGTCTGTATCTTTTTGTAGGCCCTCCACAAACACTTCACAGGACAGTCCATCGTCTTTTCTCTGGTTCTTTTAACATTTGTTGATAACCAGTAATATCTGTACCTCTTTGTAGATTTTCCACAAACAATTCACAAGACAGTTCAGCATCTTTCCACTGATATAAGCTGCAAGCACCTTGCCTACACAGGAGGGCCTGCTGTACAGGTTCTTAGGTCTGCTTTTCTAGATGGAAAGCAACTTTGGAGGTGGTCAAAAATCTACTTTAATTACATTCACCAATCACGAAAATACAAACAGAGACATAAAGACCAGCAGGCAAGGCTTCTGACTCTCTGACCATGAGCAGTACATACATCACAGATCAATAGATAGATCCAGCTGTCTGACCATTACATACGTACATTGTTACCAGAGAGAAGCCCCAACATCTGGGCTTTCAAAGCCAAGGTGGGTCTGGGGTGGTCTTAGCTGGCACATGAACCTTCTTCCAGGCCCCCAAAACCAAACATCATCTCTGAGTACTTAGACACTTTTCAGAGTCAGAGGGCGTCACTACACCCCTGACCCAGCCCCTCATTGAGACCAACAGAAGCTTCCTCTAGTGGGCTTCAGGTTGAGGCCTGTTCATGGGCAGGGAATGTTTTTTAACTCTTAATTAAAATTATGTCTGGTTCCTTTAACATTTTACTGATACCAATAAATTACTTGAATTGTCTGTCATCCAACACCTTTTTAAGTGACAGGCCCATGTCTTTTTCCAATCCCACTTCATGTAAATGTTCTGGTCCAAAGGATCTTTCTCAGGTGTTTGGGTTTAATGTAAGGAAGAGACTGACATATTCACATGAAGATAAAATCAGACCAGAGAATATACAATGTCAGCCACAACGTCTGCTGTGCATCCTGAGTTTCTTGGACTTTGGCATATGCAGTAGCACAGATATTTATCAGTGCCTGGGTCCAAGATAAGGTGACTGAAGGAGATGCCTACACTTGTAGAAATTTTATTAAATATTCCTTCCTCAACTTAAGAGGTTAAGAGGGCAAAAGAGAATGTCCAAGAAGAGTGAAACACTTTTTTTTAAGCCTTGTTTTTGAGAAGCTTATAACAACAGATAGGTACTGTTACAAGAAACCTAAAGTCCTGCTCTCTCTCTGAAAGTTCATTGTAGCAAGTAGGTGTTCTTTAAAAGTGTGCCAAATAGAAACACGCTTTGAGGTTTCCTTTCAAGCTGGAAAGCTTACTGCATGAGCACAGTAAAGGATTGTATGTTTGTTGTTCAAGAACCAATCCATTTAGCCATATTTAGCAAAACTCATCACTGCATTGGCTTTATGAAAGGTAAATCGACTGTTTTCCAAGTCATTGAGAGATTGTAACCTGCCAGGCCTAGAGGCCTGTGTGGGCTACCCGAGTCTTCTTACCTCACCTCCGAGGTCTTCGGTTGGCCAAAACCGGATGCTCATATGAGAGAAAGGACGTTCCAGAGTCGAACAAGGGTTGAGCTTTATTTCAGGGTCTCGGTTACAAGTGCAGGGGGGTCTTCCTTAGGAGGAAGAGGGGGAGATTTCCTAAGGAGGCTAAGATCTTAAGGGATTGGAAGTAGAAGTACAAGTGGGGAGAGAGGGGGAGGGGAGAGAGGAAAGAAGAGAAGCGGAGCCTACTGTCCTCTTGGCTCCTCACGTGCTAAGAGAGCTTTCAGGCTTCCTCAATCCTACTTAACCTTCATCCGCACAGTTTGCATCTGAATACCATGCTGTTAGGTAAGTAGGTGTGCCCAGATCCGGGACAATCTCGAGGGCGGGGAGATCTCTCTCCCATCACGTTTCTCACAGGAAGAGGTGGAATTACTTGAGATAGCTCGGTTCACCTCGATTCCCTGCCGTTTCCTGGGGGGGGTCTCGTGAGAGCTCTAAGATTTAGAAGCTCCCACCTTTACCCGCCCGAGACTGTCCACATGGAATTGAGCTTCCAATCCCAACAGTAACCAACACTGGTGGAGGTAGAACTCATACCTTACAAAAACCACAAATCCTAAGAAGTGTTGAAATTAGTGTCACTAAAAAAAATAGCTACTGAGATTAAAATCCAAGTTGTGAATCTACAGTGATCTTCATGGTGATACATATTACTGTTGCTATAAATCTCCATCATGAATAATCCATTTTATATATTACTTATTCATGATTCTGTTGCAGGAAGATAATATCTAACGTATCTTAGCCTATAACTATAATGTATGCATTATAAAAGCAGGACTTGAATTACTTGAGTTATTCAGCCAGAGACCTTTTTGGTTGGCAGTTGCATGAATGATCTTTAAGGGGAAAAAAAATCTCTGTATGTTGATCAAATGAATATAATTTTAAATATTCCTCATAATGAAAACATTGAAAAGTACATGTTCTAAGCTATAGATTTTGTTTTAGTTTGTTTATAAGTTCACAACCAGGTTAAGTGAAATCAAGCAACTTAAACTACTGTTTACAAATAACATTAAGAATATTTGTGTATAAGCTTTTTAAATCAAACCAAATGGGGAAATAAAGTTGAATGTTCAATCTTAAAGTCTCTGCTGAGTCTTAAGGTCTACATCAAAGGATTTTGTGCAATAGTAGTTTCAGCCTTGATTTGTTTTCATGGATTTTTTAAATTTATTCATCATTGATTTCTTCATTTCTGATTTAATATCTTACTTCATTATCATCTAGAGAGTATTTATTTGTGTTCTTCAAGAAACATGTGTGAAATATACTATTAGACTTTTTTTTAAAAAAAGAAATGGTTACATTTTGTGGCCTAACATTAAAACTAATGTGAATGAATGAATGAATTCACTATTTTTCACGTGATTCCTTTATTCCTTAATGTTTGCTATTTAATATGCTTCAGTTACCATATTTTTACTTGGAGATACTTAGTCAATACAGATTCTAAAATGCATAAGTCATAAGACAGACTATTACAGGTTCATTGGTAAAACTTTCTTGTTTTGCATTAGTAAAAATTTGTATTTGTGACTTTTTCATTTCTGTTACGCAAAGTAGTAGAGGGCAAGTGCATCAAGTATGTGGTTGTGATGTCTCCATTGCAATTCTGGGTTAAATATACCATGTCTGTTGTGGAATCTTCTGTCTTCATTGATCAGCTAGGCACAGTGACAGGGAGTATTGATATGTCTGATGTCAGATAATGCCAGTGTTTGACTGAAACACATGACTTATTCCTTTGGTAATGAATAAGCTTAGTCGACCAAGATCCTTAGAACCAACAAAATAAAATATGATTCTATTAAAAAAAAGAAAACACCTGCTTATCCTAAGGCTCAGGAACTGCCACAATGAGAAAATATTTTGGGTGACTAGCTAACCTTTGGCAGATTTCAGAAGCCTAGGCTAGATCTGTCTTAAGTGGTCTGAATTAAAACTGTACCATTATAACAATACATACCTGAAAGAGTAAGTATAAATTATCCCTTTCAGTGTTTGTATTTTTTTTTAACCTTTACACCATTAAACCTGTTTATCTCAGCTTCTTTTAGGATTGTGTTACTTCCTCTTCCTAGCCCCCTACTTTCTGTACTAAAAAGCAAGAAATTCTAGTGAAATATGAAGTGTGTTGATAAAGAATGAAATTCATGTATCTGTTTAAATAAACATTTCAACAGAGCTAGCTACTAAAATATTTGGAGTGGTGGTATCTTATATCAGAATTATGAGATTCAGTACTGTTTAAATATAATGATGCAAGAAGCTGTATTGAAATTAAATAGATGTTCTTAGTTTATTGATTGTCTTTTGCCCCCAGGGGTTGACTAAACTCTGGGGGGCAAAAGGTTATTGCTTTATATTGCTGTGTTATTTTGTTTTGAAAGTGGAGGGAACAAAATAGAATGTTGGTTTTTTCTTTTTTTTTCTTTTTTTAAAGAAAAACCTGCAACGTATTTTGATTCTGCTATGTTGGGTTATTTTTTTTAGGCCGCAGGCATTTTCACGCATCACACTGCCCTAGACCCACCAGCCCTGTATCTACAGACAGTAACATGAGTGCTGCTGTAGTACAGAAGGTCCGACCAGCCAAGAAGCAAAAGCACCAGCCAGGACATCTGCGCAGAGAAGTCTACACAGATGGTAAGGACGTTGAAATAGATGAAAACCTTGATAAATTTTTCTGCTTTACCCGGTATCTGTATGGGAAGGAAAACTTTGTAACACATTTAAAATCACACTAAATATTTATTGTTTTATGTGTTATACTACAAAATAGTCGGTACCTTTAGAACACAGTCATTACAAAAACATTTTACGGTTTTCTTACAAGCTGATTATTTAAGATACTAGGTTAATGTACATATTTATAGAAAAAATAGCTTGTCATATAAAAAATAAGCATAAGATTAAATCTTCATTAAGTTAACATAACATTAAATTCTCCAAAGTGTCCACCTTTTTCATAAACAATTTAGTATTCGAACAGAAGACAGTGAACTGTTTTGAATTTTAATTCTAACTACAGTATTATTACAGTCATCTTATGTACCAAAAGGCAAAATCTAATCATTTTCCCTCATGCCTTCACACACAATATCGACTCCTGCTGAAAAGGTAATGCTTGTATTCTCCAGGGAGTATGGTAGGATAATGCAAACATTGTGATGTTGTCTAGAGAAAGCCTTTAATGAAAGTGCCTCAGGTGGCCCAGCATTTATTAAACCACCACCTTCCCATTTTACAAAACAACCCCAAGGGCTTTGTTAGAAATTCATGTAAGATAAATTCTTCCAGACTTACCCATCTTGTCAAGTTTGCTAAATTTGCTAAAGGAATGGGGGGAAAGAAGGGTGTCACCGTCGTTAGCACCACCCCCCAAACACCCTAACTTGGTTCTCACCACCAGCAATCAGATTAGGACTTTCATTACCAGTCAGCAATTTTTCAAAGAGGTGCATCATTTGCCATTATCATATGAAAGCCTAATATTATAGATTCTTATCCAAGGTTACAAGGAGGGTTTTTGGAGCCACTTCTCCCTGTGATTCCTGCCACTTGACAGAAAAATTTAATACAAAGCTCACAGCATGATGAGCACAAGTAATTTTGCAATGAGTGGCTGTCCGTGCTATTATCAGTACTTTATTCCCAGTATTTTCTCTCACCAGCATCTATCTGATATTATACTACATTAAATACTGGCATGACACAGTGCACCTGGGCCTCCTGGCTTCTGCCCAGGCTCCTTTTGTCAGTGAAACTGAGCTGTCAGAATATTATCTGATTTCAAAGAGTTATTACTGTGTCTTTGTGCATGTTTGCTTCTACAGAGGGACAAACATAAGGTGTAAATTTCCAAAGTATACCACCAATTTTACATTTATGAGATCCCTGCAATGGCATTTTACATGGTTTTATAGACATATTATCAGTTTTTATTGTCTAGAAGAAAGTGTTCTTAACAGAAAAACTGGCTAAACTTCAAGCACTCATATAAACACTGAGGTAAAACACAAGAGAAAACCTGGACCAGTGCTGTATGTAAGGGGTTTTTGGTTTTTTTTTTTTTTATTTATTTATACTTGAGTTTGACGCCTAACTGGTATTTTGTTTTTCTGCTTAAGCGGTAATGTGCCAAGTTGGGCTGCATACAACCACAGTTAAAAATTGCAATAGATTTAATAAATGTGAGTATTTATTTTGCAACCTTTCTCATGTGCTTCTTTCAGCGTGTTTTCTAATTACACGTAAATTCTTGCTGAGCTCTGCATGATCACTGTTCGACAGTGTGGTGATGTATAATCAAGAAATAATTTGTTAATTTCAAGAACGTTAAGAAACTAATTCAGAATTTGACAGGAAAGATGTATTCTTATATCTGAAATACTAGTGAAGACTCTACTCATTCCATGAAAACATACTTAGAATATTATGAAAATAGAATAGCCTGTGATATGTACTGACATATCTATCTATCTATCTATCTATCTATCTATCTATCTATCTATCTATCTATCTATATATCTGCATATACATTGACTTTACTTTTCAGGTATCTAAATTTTTTTTAGAATATTGATATCAAAGACTTTATGTTTGTTGTACTATTCCTATTACAAAAGTTTATTTTATTTTGCAATGTCAGTGGCTAATAGGAAAAGAAACTCAGTGAACTGAACCATTCTAATATGACTGTTTCCTGATTGTTTTATGTTTATTAATAATTTGAATGCCTTATAGATCTAAGCATTTTCCAATATTTAAAAAAAATACTAGTGATACCTTGTCATGGCCACAAGTTTTGTGTAGATGAAAGACCATTATTTTCTACAGTTTCTGGGCAATATTATTTAATTAAATATGAACTATTGGTTTCATGAAATAGTTCAGTGAGAGGAAATGTTTATACAATTCCATTAGAAGGAGAAAGGAGTACAAACTTTAAAAGATAATACAATTAACTAAACATTGTTGTGTGAATTACTGGGAAAAGTAATAAAGTACTATTTTTACTTTTTTAATGGGGGTAAAGTTCATGAACCAAAATTGATAATATAGACTGCCAGCTATATTCAGTGCATGTTCTCTATGTAAATACCAAATATTAGTGGGTTTGGGGGGAGGGGATTCCCCTCCCACATTAAAATAATAAATTATTGTTATTTATTTGAGATAAAGAAAAGAAAAAGAGGAAAACGCAAAGAAAGGTAAAGCAATTGTCCTGATTACTTAATTAGTGCAGGATGATATTAGTTGCGTTTTATATTCAATAGACAAACACCAGTTCTTGTTTAATGTGGAAGACCTCTCCATCATTCATTCATTCATTCATCTGATATATGACAAGAGCCTACTGTGTGCAAAGTACTAGCCTAAGCAGTCATGAATGACAGAACATAAGAGAGTTTCCACAGATTTATAACTCGTAGTCTTGGTTCATATGCAGATTTGGAGGAAATTTTATGAATATTCAATTAGTTTAAATTTTACAGTCTAAATTTCTACTTTACCAAGCAGAAGAAGCATATTTCTAGAAACTACTTTTAATCTTTCCTGCCCTCTCTTTTCAATCTTTCTGAACCATTTACAGACTTGATTTAGAAACCAAATCTGCATTATTTCTACAGCCCCAGTTTTCGTAAGTTATAAATTTACTATCTCCTTTGAAACAGTGTTGTCACTAATTAGAAGGCCTTGAGATTTTAAGCATTACGATTAGAGCACAAAACCTCCACAGTGAGTCAGTGGTACAGAATTTTCCACATACATTCTACTTTTATTACACTGAATCCTATTTTAATAATATTTTATTTTTGACAAAATTTCTAGAAAGTCTAGTTATATGAATGCCTGCATCTTTAGTTATGTGTGTATGTGTGTAATCTAGCAGTGTTGAGTTTTGAAACTAGTTTTCTAAGTCATTTAAATATCAAGTTATGAAAATGCTCTTTGCCAATACATGAATTAGAAAAGCTTTTTAATTTGCTTAAATTCCCAATCCTAAAATATTTTTTCATAATACCAGAAGTTAGTTAGAAAATGCAGTTTCACAGGAAATATGTTGAAATTTTAATTGATTGTCTTTTCCTCACATTTTCCAGGTTCCTTTTTACTGTCAGTAGCTTTATCTTCCCCAGTGTACCCTTACTTTGCTATTGTAGAGATAATTTTTACTTCTCCCTCAACATCCCCTTCATCATTGTTTTGGCAATTCTTATCCCAAAATGTTTCTTGGATTTTTTTTCTTCCTTTCCATTTTACAACCTCCACCCTAATCTAAGTCCTTATCACTTCATATATTGATCACTTCAGCAGCCTTTTACTAGGTGTTCTTCCTGCCATCAGTCTCTCCCCCATTCCGCATTCCATCTTAGCTTAATCTCCAAGGCCTTTCCCCAGGTAGCTCTCCTGTACTTGTCCAATTTCATTTTTCAGTGCTTCTCAATGGAAACCTTCTCCTATAGGTAAGTGGCAGTCTTATTGTGTCCTAACACAGAGCAACATGAGCATTAGTAAGTAGAAGCTGAAGATGATGGACATTAAATTGAACACACCATTGGCTTTAGCTCTCTTTTATCAAGCACCTATGGTATGCAAATCATTGTATTACAGTTGAGGATGAGATGAAAAATGAGATTTTACATTCCTCAGGGAGCTCATGACCTAATAGAAGGAACATGGCATGATTCAGTGAGGTCCATGTTTCCACCTGTTATATTGAGGTGCATGAGGTCTCTCTTGTCTGTCATGCCTTCCTTCCTCTCCACTCTCAGAACTAGATAATGGCTAGAATGCTGTACATAGAATAAGAAAACCCTGACCCTTAATCTCTTAGACTGCGGGCAAGTCACGCATCTTCACAGAGCCTCATTTTAAGCATCTACAAAATGGGAATCATGATGCTAGATCACCTTAGGTTCAATCAAGACAATATATATGTGTGTTTTGTGGATTTTAAAAGGCTGTATATCAGTTATTTCTACTGTTACTAAACTAGCTCACACGAATTATCCTTTTATTTCTTCAATAATTTTATATTTCTGCTTTCTTCTACTCACCACCCCCCCTTACTTTTGAAGGTATCATGACAGGCTTTTCTCAATTTCTTAAAAAGTTTTATTAGAGCTACTGTTTAGACAAAAATTCTGTACCTCAGTTTAGTCGACTAAAGTGCATGTTTTTTGAGGTACCAGTAAAGTTTAATATTTTCCCCCAAAATGGTCATACTCTCATGTCACAAGATTGTTTTCCCTCCTATTTCTAAACTCTGTGTGTGTGTGTGTGTGTGTCTGTGTGTCTGTGTGTGTAAGCTCCCAATTTTTACTCCATTTAACAGGACAGTTTCACTCAGTGCAAGTTGCTTGGTTAGTTCAGTCTCTGAGGTTTTATGAGAAGATGTCAAACAATAGGAGAGTTCATGGGTTATCTAGAAAAAGGTTTATGATGCTAAAAAGGTAGATAGCAATGAATGCTTATATTCATGCTGTTTTCCATACTGAAGTATTTCCTGAGCTTCATTAAAGTAAATTTAGCTAACAACAATGAGATAACAACTTTTTGGAAGTATAAAAGAAAAATCCAATTTTTTCTGTTGTTTTAAATTATTCTTTCATTTCAACACAGTCTTTCAGCATATATTTACTGGGTAATTTCTGTATGAAAGGCACACTATACTATAAGAGACATAGGGAATGAAAAAGACAGGTTACAGTATTATCCTCTAATCCATTCTAGGTTCTCATGGAGCTGAGAAAGGGATAAGCCATGTGCATAAATAACTATATAACAGAGTACTGATTGCATTGTAGTAAGAGAGGTCTAAAGGACGAATATGCCTCAAAGCAGAAGAGATTATTTTCATTGGTGGCTGGGTATAGGAAATGGGGACAGATGGAAAAAGCATTTTGTACAGTGTAAACACTTTGAGGAGAGGAATGGTTTCATATTTGCAGAATCTTTAGCATAGCCTTGTTGGCATGTGAAATGAGCACAGTTGTTTGGTAATTTGAGTATTCTTTAGCTTTGCTCCTTAGGATTGGGACATAAACTGATCTTTTCCAGTCCAGTGGCCACTAGTTTTCCAAATTTGCTGACATATTAAGTGCAGCACTTCACAGCATCATATTTTAAGATTTTAAATACCCCAGCTGGAATTCCATCACCTCCACTAGCCTTATTATTAGCAGTGCTTTCTATAACCTATTTGACTTCATTCTCCTGGATGTCTGGCTCTTGATGAATAACCATACCATCATGGTTATTGATGATGATAAAAATCTTTCCTGTTTAGTTCTTTTGTATATTCTTGCCAACCCTTCTTAATCTCTACTTCTGTTTAGTCCCTACCATTTTGGTCTTTTGTCACGCCCATTTTTGCACAAAATGTCCCTTTGATATCTGTGATTTTTTGAAGAGATCTCTTGTCTTATTTCTTTGCATTGCACTTAAAAAAACCTTAACTCTTCTTGCCTGTTAAGCTCATCAGACAGCCATTTTATTTTCTTGGTCTTCTTTTTCCGTGGGATATTTCTTGTTGCTTCCTCCTGTACAATATTATAAGCTTATCTAATACCTTAAATCTACTCATCACTTTCACTTCATATTCAGGAAGAATGTTGTTTAGATCCTGCATATAAGATCTAATAATTTTCTCTACTTTCTTTTATTTAAAGTCTGAATTTTGCAATAAGAACCTCCAGGTCTTACTTTAACTAACTGTATAGAGCTCCTCCACCCTTGGCTGCAAAGTACATCATCCATCTGATTTCTTTATCAACCATCTGGTAAGGTATATGTGAGTTGCCTTTTGGGTTGTTGAAAAAAAAAAAAGTGTTTGCTATGACCAGCGAGTTATCTTGACACAACTCTATTAGTGTCTGCCCTGCGTCATTTTGTACTCCAAGGCCAAACTTGCCTCTTATCCCAGTTATCTTTTGACTTCCTGTTTCAGCATTCCAATCCCCTATGATGAATATGACATCTTTTTTAGTGTGATCTCTGGAAGAAGTTGTAGGTCATCATAGAACTGATCAACTTTGACCTCTTTAGCATCAGTGGTTAGAGCATAGACTCATATTGCTGTATTGTTTAGCAGTTTGCCTTGGATTCAAACAGATATCATTGTCATTTTTGAGATCATACCCTCCTACTGCTTTTCTCACCTTTTTATTGATGATGAAGGCTACTCCATTTCTTCTAAGGGATTTTTGCCCACAGTAGTATGTGTGATGATCACCTGAATTAAATTCACTGATACCCAAGATGTCAAAGTTGAATCTTTTCATCTCCTGTTTGGCCACCTTCAGTTGACCTTGATTCACAGACTTTGCATTCGAGGTTCTCATACAGCATTAAACCTTCATTTCCTCACCAGACACACCCACAGCTGAGCTTCTGGAGCTCCTGATAGCTGTTCTCTGCTCTTCGCCAGTAGGATGTTGGACACCTTCCAATCTGAGCCACTCATCACCCACTATCATATCTTTTATTCTTCTGATAACCGTCTGTAAGGTTTTCTTGACAAAGACACTGGAGTCGTTTGCCATTTCCTTCTCCAGTGGATCACTTTTGTCAGAACTCTCCACTATAATCTGTCCATCTTGGGTAACCCTGCATGGGCTAGCACTTCACTGAATTATGCAAGCCCCTCTGCCATGACATGGCAGTGATCCAGGAGGAGGAGTTTCACTTACTGTAGTTCTATCTTTGGAACATCTGTCAGTCTGCTTCCTGATATTCCCCTTCCTCAGCCCCCTCAGCTTGCTGTCCCTTTCCATATGTACACTTACAGTCTCAAACTGTTTTTCTCTCCATGGTCTCTTAGATCCAGGCAGCACTACCACCACTCCTCACTACAGGCTTACTGGCATGTATACATTCTTATGCAGTTGAGGATGAACAAAAAGAGGAAATCGGTCTCATTATTTTATAATCCTAAATTTTATTAATACAATCAGGAAATCAGAGAACATTAGACATAGAAGGATACATAAAAATCAACTAGTTATAAACAGCTAAAAAGGGGAAAAGATTTGTTGAATGAATAAGGGAACCAAATTGTAGCCCTCAAAGCTTAAGGAATTTAATAGCATTATACCATCCTGCATCTATAAAAAATCCTCTAAAACATCCATAAAATGAAAACACAATAATTATTGACAATTTAATTGGAGTTTAAAAATGAAGCGTTTTGTAGGACTTTTGTAGGTAAAATTAAAAAATTATTTTGTTTCTCAGCTTCACTGCAATATACTTTTGAATTTAGCTGTTATTTTTTAAAATTTATTTTGTTTTCAACATTCATTTCCACAAAATTTTGAGTTCCAAATTTTCTCCCCATCTCTCCCTTTCTCCCACCCCAAAACACCTTGCATTCCGATTGCCCCTTCCACCAATGTGCCCTCCCTTCTAACACCCCTCCCTTCCCTTATCCCCATCTTCCCTCTTGTCCTGTAGGGCAAGATAAATTTCTATACCCCATTACCTGTATTTCTTATTTCCCAGTTGCATGCAAAAACAGTTCTCCATATTTGTCCCTAAAACTTTGAGTTCCAACTTCTCTTCCTTTCTCCCTCCCCACTCATCCCCACTGAGAAAACAAGCAATTCAATATAGGCTATATATGCGTAGTTTTGCAAATGACTTCCATAATAGTTGTGTTGTGTAAAACTAACTATATTTCCCTCCATCCTATCCTGCCCCCATTGCTTCTCTTCTCTCTTTTGACCTTGTCCCTCCTCAAGAGTGTTTGCTTCTAATTGCTCCCTCCTCCCATTTGCCCTCTGTTCTATCATTCCCCCTCACCCTGCTGATCCCCTTCTTCCCTACTTTCCTGTAGTGTAAGATAGGTTTTTATACCAAATTGAGTGTGCATGTTATTCCTTCCTTGTGCCAAATGTGATGAGAGTAAGCTTCACTTTTTCCCTCTCACCTCCCCCCCTTTACCCTCCATTGAAAAAGCTTTTTCTTGCCTCTTTTGTGAGAGATAATTTGCCCCATTCCATTTCTCCCTTTCTCCTCCCAATATATTCCTCTCTCAGCCCTCAATTTTATTTTTTTATATATGATCTCTTCCTATTCAACTCACCCTGTGCTCTCTGTCTGTCTCTCTCTCTCTGTCTCTCTTTCTCTCTCTCCATATGTGTGTGTGTGTGTGTGTGTGTGTGTGTGTGTGTGTGTGTGTATAATCTCACCAACTACCCTGATATTGAGAAAACTTTCAAGAGTTACAAATATATCTTTCCATGTAGGAATGTAGATAGTTCAACTTTAGTAAGTCCCTTATGACTTCTCTTTCCTGTTTACCTTTTCATGTTTCTCTTGATTGTTATGTTTGAAAGTCACATTTTCTTTTCAGCTCTGGTCTTTTCATCAAGAATGCTTGAAAGTCCTCTGTTTCATTGAAAGACCACTTTTTCCCCTGAAGTATTATACTCAGTTTTGCTGAGTAGGTGATTCTTGCTTTTAATCCTAGTTCCTTTGACTTCTGGAACATCATATTCCAAGCCCTTTGATCCCTTAATGTAGAAGATGCTAGATCTTATCTTATCCTGATTGTATTTCCACAATACTCAAATTGTTTCTTTCTAGCTGCTTGCAGTTCTCCTTGACTTGGGAACTCTGGAATTTGGCCAAGATGTTCCTAAGAGTTTCTCTTTTTGGATCTCTTTCAGGAAGTGATTGGTGGATTTCAATATTTATTTTGCCCTCTGGTTCTAGAATGTCAGGGAAGTTTTAATTGATAATTTCATGAAAGATGATGTCTAGGCTCTTTTTTTGATCATGGCTTTCAGGTAGTCCCATAATTTTTAAATTATCTCTCCTGGATCCATTTTCCAGGTCAGTTGTTTTTCCAATGAGATATTTCACATTATCTTCCATTTTTTCATTCTTTTGGTTTTGTTTTGCAATTTCTTGGTTTCTCATAAAGTCATAGGCCTCCATCTGTTCCATTCTAATTTTTAAAGAACTATTTTCTTCAGTGAGTTTTTGGACCTCTTTTTCCATTTGGGTAATTCTGCTTTTGAAAGCACTTTTCTCCTCATTGGCTTTTTGAACCTCTTTTGCCAAATTGAGTTAGCCTATTTTTAATGGTGTTATTTTCTTCAGCATTTTTTGGGGTCTCCTTTAGCAAGCTGTTGACTCACTTTCCATGATTTTCTTGCGCTCCTGTCTGGTGAGATAAATCTTTCCTGTTGGTTGGCCTTCCAGGTCACTCTGGGCTGGAAATAGCCTCCACTTTATTATTCTGTGGCTTCTGCTGCTCTAGAATTTGTTGAGCGTCTTTCTTTACAGGTATTTTATGAGCTGTGGGGGAAGAGCTAGAGTATGTGCATCTTTCTACTCCACCATCTTGACTCCACCCCACAAATTTAGCTGTTATTAAAGTAGCAAAACAGGGTCTTGAACCCAGGACCTTTTATTCTCTATCCAGAAAATCATAGAATGTCTGAGTTAAAGATCTGAAAGATCATCTAGTTCATCTTGCAACTGAGCAGGGATCCTTTGAAAAAATCCATTATGAATAGTTATCCAGTCCTAAGACCTCAAATAATGAAGAACTCACTTCTTTCTAAGCCAGCTCTTTCCACTTTTGAACCATTGTATTTATTAGAAAATTTTTCCTTATATCAAGTCAAAACTTTAAAGTTTACCATTGCTTCACATAATGCCCTGCATATGCATTCCATAGAACTTCAAATACTGCAAATGACTTCTTGTCCTAATTGTCTTCTCTGCTAGGCTTAAACACCACACAGTTCATTAATCTCTTACCTTAATTAATTAGTTAATTCCTTAACTTCTCACCACCAATTTCCTGAGCTTAAAAAAAAATACTAATTATAGTTGTTACTATTCTTAGGGAATTGGATTGCAGGCCCTTCCTGTAAAATGCCTTCTAGTTCTAAATGCTGTGATCCTCAGGTTATCCTCACATGGCATGTTTCCAGTCACATTGTGCTGGTCTTTCTCCTCTTTATGCACTCCAGTGTGTTTGTTTGAATTCACTTATCCTATCGTAATCCCCATAACTGAATATACCACTTCCCATGTGGTCTAACCACCTCTAACTACCCTCGTTCTGTGAATTATGTTTTTGTTAACACAGCCAAATATAGCATTAATTTTTTTGGTTGCCACATCACACTGTTGACTAAGTTTGTTTCCAGATCCCTTAAATCATCAGATTTTTTTTCCCCATGACATTTCCCTCATCTTGCACTTATGTAGCTGATTTTTTAAACTTATTTAGACATCATTCCATTTATCATTATTATCCTTTATTATATTCAGTTTGGTGTATTATTCTGGCCTGCAAAAATGTGATACTTTCCTGTAGGCTGGCATCAATCCATTAATTACTGGTCTTTGGGTGCAGAAAATACCTAATTACTATCCTTCAGTCCACGTCTCTATCTTATCCACAAAATTATTGTTAAACAATAATTATTCTGAAATCCAATTATTCTGTGTCTGTGCCATTTCCCTGATCTGTCAGCCCACCAACTCTAACCCCCACACCCCTCAAAAATAAATGAAGTTAGTCTTGCATGACTTGTTCTTGATGAACCCATGCTGGCTTGTGGTGATCACTGTTTCCTTTCCTAAATGCCTACTTTAATAATCCCTTAAAGAATATTATTAGAAATCATTCAAGCTTACTGGCTTACAACGTGGAAGAAGTTAATCTTTCCTTTTTTGAAAATTTGAGGATTACATCAACTTTCTTTCAAATGTTGCTCAGTAGAAGATGATATTACATGATATTGAATTTAACTTTATGAGAGAAATGTTAGAGTATTACACAGCTTAATTGATTTAATTTGTATAGGCATAGTGGATAGAGAGCCAGTCTTGAAGCCAGGAAAATACCGGTTGTGTGACACTGAACTTTTTTAAAACAATAAATTGCAAAGAAATTTTTCATGTACTACTTTATTCTGCTTTGTTCAAGTGCTGTAAATCACCCAGGAGTCCCCTATATGAATGAAATCACAGATCCAATCCCCATCTCTATAATTTTAAAATATTTGTGCTAATTGGCCTGTAGTGATAACATTTATTGAAGATGGTGTTTTTGATAATCTTGGTGCTATAATATAATTTCTAAAGGAAAATGTATATTGAACTTTGACTTTAAACACTTTATTTGTGCATGTAGCACTTTATATAAACATGTTAATCAATAAGCATTCATTAGGCATTATTATTTAATATATCCTATTATGTGCTAGTGACAAAAATTACAGAGAATGAAATAATCCCTGCTCTCAAGGAGGTGACATTCTGTTGATGAATAACAGTATGTACTTTATGTAAGTAAACAAAGAAGAATACAAAATAGATACAAGGTAGTCAGCAAAGGAGAATACTTGCAGTTAGAGCGATCCAGAAAGATTTTATGTAGTAGTACTTGAGTTGCATCTTAAAGGAGAAGAGGCAAAAATGAAGAAGGAAGATATTCCACGAAAGGGAAGTAGTGCAAAAGCAAGGAGATGGGACATGGAGTACCATGTGCTAGTGAGAGGAAGGCCAGGTTGCTTGGATTATATTTGCATTGTTGTGCTGGGAAGTGGAATGCTGTAGATGGAAAGATGGGTTGTTGGGCAAGGTTATGAAAGGCTTTACAAGCAAGAGGCATTTGTTTTATCCTAGACACAATAGGGAAACACTCGAGTCTCGTGAGGAGAGCAGTAACATGATTAGAAATGTATTTAAAGAAACTAGAAAGCCATTATAATTGTCAATGAGAGAGGAGACCAAGGTCTGAACTGTGGTGGTAGCTATATGAATAGAGAAGATATAGAATGCAAGAGTTATGGACATTGAAATGACCCTATTGGCTAAATACAAATAAGGGAAAATGAGCTGAGAATACTGTGGTTATAAGTCTGGAAGACTGAAAAGACTGATAAAAATAGGGAAATTTGGTGGAAGGATTGGGGGGAAAATGATGATTTCTGTTTTGGTGATGAGATGTCTGAGATATCCGGTATCAAAATTCTAATATTCTATTGGCAATGCATGATTAAATCTCAGAAGAAAGACTGGAGCTAGAGAAATAGATCTGCATATGAATGATAATTACTAAGAAAGAGTATAGAGAAGAAAGAAGAAAGATCTCAAGATAGGGCCTTGAGGAACACTCATAATTGGGCAGTATGATATGAATGATGTAGGAAATGGAAGAATGGAGAGAGTGGTAGGAGTACAAAGTACCCCCTCCCCATTCACCAAAAAAGAGCATACTGAAGAAAAGGAGGGTTATCAGTAGTATCAAATGAATACTTCAAAGAGATAAAGGACTGGAAAAAATATGATCAGATTTGCCAATTAAGAAATGATTGATGTCTTTGAAGAAAGGATATTAAGTTAAATGGAAGGGTCAGAACTAGATTGCTAAGGTTGAAGAGTGACAGGAAAGTGGAAATAAACCCATTGCTTTTTTCTAAGAATTTGAGAAAAAGAGATAACTTGAGGGGATAGCAGGCTCTAGTGAAGGTTGCTGTTGGTTTAAGCCTAGGAACCACCTGCCTATGTGTACTTAGTATTTAAATGAATCTAGATTTTCAGTAATATGGGTATTCTCTCCAACAGTGAACACTGCAACCCTTCATTCCCCTACCTACTTGTCATAGAATTTCAGTTCTTAGGAACTAGAAAGGCAGTCTAGGCTAATCTGTATCTAAAAAGCAATGTAATCTACAACATACATATCCAACAAATTGATCTAGCCTTTGTTGGAAGACCTCCAGTGAGGGAGAATTCACATGTTCAAAGCATATATCTCTGAACTGTCAGCTAGAAAACATACTTGTGTGAAATTTCTTACATTTATGTTGTGATTGGCTTTCTTGCTGATAATAACTTTTCCTATAAATATCCATTTTGAAACATCTGTACAACAGTATGTACTTTATATTCACTTAAAAGAAATTGACCATTTGCTGATGTTATATATTCTTTTAATAAGTAGAGCCTGTTATTTTTTTCTTATTAGCACATTTTGTTTTAAGTAGTGAATCCAGTTCATATCTCAGTACAGAGAACTCCCCAGTAAAACTGTTTATAATGCTTTAAATTGGAAACTACTGAGATGTCAAGACAGTGCTGTATACTAACGACTATGTATACTTGGCCTTTTTTCAGCTCCTGTACTTAGATTTTTATTCTTTCCACCCAAGACACAAATAGCAAAGAAATAAAGAAAAATCAGAGATGAAAAAAGCAGTGCTTATGTTTTTACTTATTTTGTGTCTATCTACCTAGATCAGCAAAACTGTTCCCAAGCTGTTCTAAATATAACTTTCAATAAGTTTCCACCCAGAATGACTTGTCTTAGAATCACAGAAATCCACAGTCAGGAGGGATCACTCATTATTTCTCTATGGCTAAGTTGGAACCACTTGGATCTGTTTCACTGTGAAATTCTTTGTTATTTAGGTCTGTTCAACGTGGAAAAAACCTTGGTGCAAGCATACGGAGTGAGAGCGGGACTGAATAACATAGATATAGCCTAGTAGGTATAGTCAGAAGAAGGGGTTTTAATTGTTATGTTAGAAACGGGGAAGGAGAGAACCTTTAGGAACAGTCACGTGGAAGACAAGTGGCAAAGCAGAGTATTTTTTAGGAAGAGAGCAATAATTGTAGATGATAACGAGACTTAAAACAGAAGTTTCATATGGAAATCCAGTTTTTGAAACTAAATACTATTTGGAATAACAATTTTTTTTTTATTTTTCTCTCGTTCTGTACTAAGTGCTTTACTTCTTCCTACTTTGCTTTTTGTTAAGATTTCAGTCAACATTTTGATTCCAGTCATGGAATCACTGGCTTTCCTATTCAGTGAATCCGTCCTCCTTTTCCATCTGTTAATGTTATTGTGCCTGTTACTATTACTTCGGGTGCCCTTGTTAAAAGGTTTTATTTTAAATTCTGCATACTTAAAGTGCTTCATGCATAGACTGTATTCAAGGGTTGTGTGAACAGACACAAGAGCAGCAAGAGTGATTAGTTAGAAGACTGATTATGGAGCAGAGTTTGCCTGAGATTAATAGGCCATAGTGCTCTGACGAGAGTTGGCTATCAATCTCTCTCTCTAAGCCTATAGAAGGAAAGCCATTTGGAAGTTAAGGAGGGCTGGTCTGGAGAGAAGCAGTATATCGCCACAATTGTCCAATTTAACTGTGATCCAAAATGTGGGGCAAACAAAACTTTCCCTTAGTGATAGCCAAGGACTAAACAGGGCACAGTACCATGAGTTCATGGAGAGGGTAAGGCAATAAAACCAAAATAGAATCTGTAAAGGTCCAGAGGCAAAGGTTATGCCCAAGCAATGAAAAGGAAGAAATCATGTTTCTCTTCCAAAGCCCAAGAAGTGCTCTAGGCAAAGGACATGACCGTATACTCTAAGGAAGGTATTAGTAGAATTGAGAAGCGGAGACAAAATCAACAGTACAGAACCAGAACAAAGACCAATAACTCGGCAGGACGATGTAGACAATGGACAAAACTTATTTTCAGTGGCCTGGAAACCCTGATCATTTCTGTGTCAGGACAGCTCATTCAACAAATGTGATGTGTTCTTCTCCTCATCCTTCTGAACCTCTCTGCAGCCTTTCACATGTTTGATCACTCTTTTTCCTTGATGCTCTTATCTCTCTAGATTGTCATGACTTGACTCTCTCCCAGATTCTGTTCCCATTTATCTAACCATTCCTTGGTCTCCTTTGCTGGATTTTATCCAAGAGAAGCATATGAGTGTCCCCCAAGGCTCTGCCCCAGGCTTACTTCTCCTACTGTACTATTTCAGTGGATGATCTCTTCAACTCTAGTGGATTCAAGGATCACCTCTAAGCTGATAACTCAGATCTGCTTATCCACTCCTAACTTCACATCTCCAACTGCCTATTGAATATCTTGAACTGGATGTCCTGTAGACATGTTAAACTCAAGATGTCCAAGACTGAGCTCATTATATTTTCCCCAAAATCTTTCCATATTCCTCACTTCCCCATTATAGTTGAAGGTACCACCACATCTGCCCATTCACCCATGTTCACAGTTTAGGTGTTTGTCTTCCTCAAGTCTTCACTCTCTCATTCCCCATATCCAAGCTGTTGCCGAAGCCCTTTAGTTTTTACCCTCAGAAACATCTCCAGCATAATCCCCTTCTCTTTTCTGACAATGCCACCACCCTGGTTCAGGCCCTCATCACCTCACTTACCTGAAGTATAAACAATAGCTTGCTGGTTGATCTCTCTGCCACAAGACTTTCCCCATTCCAGATCATTCTCCGCTGTGTTGTCAAAGTAATCTTGTTAAAGCACAGGTCTGACCATATTACCCCATTGGCTTCCTATCTTCTCCATGCATCCATGATGAAAAATCCTTTATAGGGAATTCTAGTCCCTTCAGAACCTACCCCACCTCCTCTTACCTTTCCAACCTTCTTATACCCCAATCACTTCTCCTTTGATACATTGATACTGACTTCCTTGTTGTTCTTCAAACAAGACAGTTCATCTCCAGACTCCGAGCATTTTCTCGGTCTGTGTTTCATGCCTGAAATTCTCTTCCTCCTGGTCTCCAAATCCTGATTTCCCTGATTTCCTTTAAGTTACAGTTAAAATCCTGTCTTCTCACTGTCTTTTGCCTTCCTTTCTATCTCCAGTGCTTAGCAAAATGCTAACTAACTAATTAGCTAACTAGCAAAGAAGCTAGTGTGTTAATACATATGTTAATATGTGTTATAGCAGAACTGACAGTACAAGCTAGTATTATGGACAAGTTTATTCATATGAACTCTATGTAATATGAAATTTATAAATTCCATGTCTTTGTTCAAGCTCCTCAGGGCACAAACCTTTTACTAATATATAAATTTTTATTTTCTAGTTTTAGCCAAATGAGATCATGTGGACTAATGAATAGTCTCTTAATAGAATTTGTTTGAATCAAATTGGATTGAATTGACATTGAGAGATAGATTATAATCTAATCCTGCTGACCTAATGGTTAATATTGGGCCTAATATTCACAGAGCTCCTATCTTCTGAATTGTAGTTATCCAGAAAACAACTTTATTCATATTCTTTTATCTTAAATATTTCTATAATATGTGAAATTAAGGGGAAGTAAAATTGAACTCTTACATCACTATATACACTATTCTAATCAGGACTGTGATTTTAAGAAACAAAGTCTCATGTTAAATTTATCTAACTACAGGTTTTATTGATACTATAGAATGCAATTTAGTAGACACACATAAAAAATGATACGAATTACATCTTCCTTGCCGCAGCACCATCTTAGTTCGTTACTTTGGTCTGCTTCAGGGAAATGAAGCAGCTCACCTAACTGCAACACGTAAAATCAGCTCTAAACAAGCAACAGACCCATTCCAGATTGTGAAAAAGTAGAAGAAAGAAAGGGAGCACAGACACTGTGTTATCCTTCTTTGCCAAAGAAGACCATGCCGTCAGAGAAATGATGACATGACTTGCAGCACTTGGCTTTGTTTTGAGTGAGGGAGGGCTGTACAGGTCACCAGCCTCACTTCTCCTCCAGAGCCATCTGAATCCAGTGACCAGATATTCATCAGGATGACTGGAGACAACCCAAGATGAGGCAATTGGGGTTAAGTGACTTGCTCAAGATCTCACAGCTAGTGAGTGTCAGGTGTCTGAGATGAGATTTGAACTCAGATCCTCCTGGCTCCTGAACTGGTGCTCTATCCACTGCACCACCTAGCTGCCCCAAGGACCTTGAAATTCATCAGTCACAAATAAGTTAGAACAGAATTAGCAGCAATGGTCTGGGGATGGGTAGAATTTCTTTGTAGGTGAGGGATTTATTGATATTCCATTACTCTAAGTGGCTAAATCCGCATATCTCCCCTTCTCTGTTAGGTAAAGAATCTTGTCTAATCAGCCTGCATTTGCACACACTCACATATACAACCTGGGTTGAATTTACATCTCTGTCAGTTAGTAGATGTATGTTCCATGATCAAGTCACGTCATAGATCTAAATATGGCTTTTCTCCTCGGTGAAATGAGTAGATTAAAGCAAACGAAATTATATATCCTTTCAAACTAAAAAAGTTATTATTTTCCTATTAAGCAGGATTTTAAAAATAAAAAGAATATGGAATATAAAATGATGAATTTTGTCACTTTAAGCAGTCATCAACTGATCTATAAATTTTCAGTTGTAGCTTACAGAAGATCACAGTTCAATGTCAGTAGAGATAATTGCGTGATTTTCTATGTAACATACTAAAATATTAAGCATTTCTGAATATTTCTTTTAGATCTTCCCCCTCCTCCAGTGCCACCACCTGCTATAAAATCTCCCACTGTCCAATCCAAGGGACAGCTAGAGGTTCGACCTGTAGTGTTGCCAAAACTCCCCAACGTAGAACCAAGAGCAGACAGATCATCAGAAAGAAAAGGAGGTAGCTACAAAGGCAGAGAAGCTTTGGATGGAAGACAAGGTTCTGAAATGAGGACAAATCCAGGAGATCACAGAGAATCACAGGAACTGCAAAGTGAGGCAAAAGCACGAGGAAACAAGGTGACAAAGAGAGAAGTCCCACCAGCAAAAACTCATCTTGTCCAAGGTAATATTTCTGTTTTGGTGAAAATATTAGCTGAGGCTATAGCCTCATAGGAAACATTTATTTTTACTATTCTGTTCTATGGCATGTGTGCTCAGTTGATGGGAGTGTGTTGCTGTGAGAACAAGGTAATACATTTGACTCTGTTATGGGCCAGTTAACTTCATTGTATTCCATGGCTGGGACTCCACCCCTGTATCAGGCATTTTCCTCTCTATGGGTAACATCATGGGTAAAGTTGGCTCGCCATTTCAAGTTGAGTCTCACAAAATACTTTCTTCCCATCAGCCCAGTCTAAAACTTGGGCCCCTACTGTGCAGGCTGAGAAACTTGTATTTTCCATCCCTTCTCCCCACCTCCTAGGAGAGCTCAAGCCCCTGGGCAATGATTTATACTCATTAGTCTCACAGAAGGCAAACTTCCAAACCGGAATGTCAAGTTATTAATTTTCAGAGTTAATCTGGCTTCAGAACCAAAACTGGTCATCAGCAGGAAACACTTTGGAGTTGGAGTGAGGGAGATCTGAGTTCATATTTAGGCTTAGATACTTATAGTTGTGTGACCTTAGGCAACTCTGTCTGTGTCTGTTTGCTCATCTAACCCTAACCTCCCAGGGCTGTTGTAAAGATAAAATGAGATAATAGAAGTGAAGTACTTTACAAATCTACAAGTTTTGTATAAATGTTAGCTAAGGTGGGAATTATAGATATTACTCAATGAACATAAGCTCTGAGCAAAGTACATTAGATGTTCTTATGAAGCTGAGGTAGCCAGTGAATTATTTTCCCTTCTTCTCTACTAGAGGCCCACAGAACAGGAACAGAGATGGGCTGTTAAGACTCAGACACACCATTTCTCTAACAGCGCTCAAAAAATAGACCAATCTTATTTCTCCATGTCCCTTTTTCTACATTCCAAGATGAATAGTAACTATATTTTTTTGCATTTGTTGTTTCATCATCCTTCAGTTTCTTTTCCCCTGGCATCATTTCCAGGCTCCCTATAAGAGAGGCATGCTGATTTAAATAATATAATGATTGATTCACTTCAGAGAGTGTGTTTCTTGAATTGATCCTGCTTCATCATCTCTTATCCTGGATGGATTCTAAGGTACATCTTACCTTGGGTCTCTTCCTGTTATTTATCTCCCAAAATGGAAGGAGACTGAGCCAGAGACCATAGACAGAGAAACACAAATCCATCCTCACTGTTGGAAAAATCATTCAGAATGTATGTCTTACTAGCAGGGAGGAAAGAGATATGAGTAGCTTCATTTTTACATACATCATTAGACTGTTTTTTCCTGACTTGTCATCATGATTCATACAGAAGACAGCATCTGGGTTCCTTTAATGAATTTCATTGATCAGGCCTAGAAGAACTATTTTTTTGCCAGTACTAAAATATGAGACAGATGTGATTGCTAGGCAGTTGGTGATGATCTCTGAAAGTTTGCAGAGAATAAGAAAGAACCCAGATGGGGCTAAAGAAGGGCAAATGTTCTGATTTCTATTAAGGTGAAGAGGATGCACTCTGCAAACTAGATTGATGAATTTGGCGTACTCCTAATAACATGAGATGATCTGTGAGCATTTAGAAAGGAAAGCAATGATCCTTAAAAGTCAACATGACTTTGCTAAGGAGAAATGCTTTGACTAACCTTGACTCTGCTTGACTATCATTCCTCTTTTTGGCAAGGTTAGTGGACTGGTAGAAGGAAATGCTGTAGATACAGTATTTGATTTCAGCAAAACATTCAACAAATCCTCACATGCTTTCTTTATAGACCAAATGGAGAGAGAGGTGAGTTAAATAATATTTGGTAGGTTCAAAACTGGTTGAATGTCTATAGCCAAAGAGTAGTGAAAAAGGCATCAAATTAAATTTTGAGAGAATGTTCTAGTATCCTAGGAAATTGTCCCTGGCTCTGTGATGTTCAGCTTTTTTATCAATCCCGTAAATAAAGCCATAGAATGAATTAAGCTCTCAGATGACAAGACCTATTTAACAGATTGGATGACAAGACCTATTTAACAGACCGGATAGAAAATGATTTCAGTAGACTGAGTAGTATGTTGAATTGAATAGGACATATATAATAGGAATGAATTAAAAGTGCTACATTTGTGTTCAAAATATCACCTCTGCAAGAACCAAATGGGAAAAATGCAGCCACACAATTTGTGGGGAAAGATCTGAGGAATTTAGTGACAATTAGGCTTGGGGGTGAGTCGAGTCAAATGACAACCAAACACCTAGTGTTCTCCTAGGCTACATTAAGGGAGTCTTAGAGAGGACAGGGGAGGAGTGGGGTGAGGGAGAGGAGAGAAATTGAGAAAGAGACAGAGAAGAATATCAGGGGCAAGCTTAATGTCTTAAATGGAAGGAGCTGCTGTACTATGTCCTAATCAAGAGTTCTAAGTACCACATTTTAGGAAAGACAGATAAACTGTTGTGCCCAGAACAGAGTGACTGAAAAGTTGAGGGAACAGTTACTTGAAGGAATGGGGGCTGGGTAGCCTGGAAAACAAGAAAGCTTACAGGAGAGAGGTACATGAAAGTTGTTGTCAAATATTATTATATGTAGAAGTCCTGTGAGCGAAACTAAGATCAGTGGATGGAAATTACAGAGAGAGGGAGATGTAGACTCAAGGATAAGAAAGAAACTTCCTTATAATTAAACCATGGGAAGAGTGGAGCAGACTCTCTCAGGAGGTGGTGGATTGATCTCCACTGGAGGTCTTCGAGCATGGGCGAGATGACCATTGGTTGATGCTGTCAGGAAAGTTCTTAGGTACCAGATGAAACTGATGGCTTTTGAAGTCCTTTCCAGCTTTTGGATTATGTGATTCTGTGCTTTTCATTTTTTTTTTTTTTTTGGTGATTTGACTGCAGAATGACTTTCAAATAATATGTTTCATGTTGTTTGCATATATTAATTTTTTGTGCAGAAGATATTCTACCATATTGTAGACCTACATTTCCAACATCAAACAATCCCAGAGATCCAAGTTCTTCGAGCTCAATGTCATCTAGAGGTTCAGGAAGACAGAGAGATCAAGCAAATGTAGGTCGAAGGAATATTGCCGAAATGCAAGTGCTTGGAGCATATGAGAAAGAAGTGGATAATGAAGAATTAGAGGTATCAGTTGTGAAATCTTGAGTTTGTGTATGTTGTTATGCCTTCTTAATATGTTCCCAGAGGTGGGTTCAGAAAAATCTCTGAACCCACAACAATGTCCTGGGCTTTTAAAAGTCAGTAAGTACTATTGGAAAGCTACTGGTCATTTTTAAAGTATTATTTCCATTTATAATTCCCCACAAGTCAATTTCTTCTAGGTCGTGTTCATCTATAGATTTGCATTGCTCTATAAACCACGTATTTAGAAGCAAGAGGGACTTACTTAGAGAAATGCTTTTTCTAATACTGTAGCAAGTTTTGAAGATGATGCCATGATCTGTTGCTTATAATTCGTCAACATCAGGTCCTTTTGGCTAAGAGCTGGTTTCCCTGTTTCATAAAGTATCCTTTATGACTAATCTTTGGAAAAGTATATTTGACCCCAAATTGTTTCTTGTAGTGAACATTTTATTTACACTAAATAAAGAGTGGAATATGAAGCCAGTTAGGAATGTTGATCTTAATTCTCTAAGAAGCTCTATAGATTTGGGTTTTATATTAAGCTTTGGAAAAAAATTCTTATTTAATTTGTTACAGATTATAAAATATAATAGGTCCTAAAAAAATAATATCTTAATTGATTAGAATTCACTGTGCCCATGAACATGCATTCTCTTTTTCAGCCCCCCCCCCCCACCAAAGCAGCTTTTAAAGTATAAGAAACTTTACAATATTCATGTTTTTTAAAAGACTATAATATTTTATTTCTTTTACAGGAAACTGAAAGCTGAAGAAGTTGAGATGCTCTTAGTAGGCTTATATCATCTAATGTGAAAATGATCACTCAAGAAGCCTATTGTCTGATGACATATGACACCAGAAATTATGTTTAGTGCAATCAGAGTGTACAAATTTTCATTTATTGCTCTCCTCTGAATATCATTTTTAAAAGTTCTGTTGGAAGTTTTATTACTGTGATCTAATATCTTTCCCTATAAAAAGCCTCTTATTTTTCCCTCCATGTGTCCCCAAACCCTTATACCTTATCCCCAGCAAGGGAAGAATTTACCTGTGGAGTACAATGGAATTTAAGCTCCGAAGTTGGTGTAAGTGCAGAAGATGGCAACACGTGCATCTTGGGTGCCTTCTCCTCAAAGATGCTACTTAGATTCACTCATTGCTTATATACCAAGTATGGTACATTATTGATAAAGGACACAAAGTTGCATACAGTCAACTTCATGAAAGGGCTTGTCTAATATAGTATTTTTTCTATAATTCACTGTTAATGCAGATTATAACATAAAAAATGTTTTGCTTTGTTTTTTCCCACACAGGTTTTTTTTTTTTTTTAATCTGTCCCTCATCTCATCCTTTGCTGGATTGGGGAGGGGAGGGAAAGTAGGGAGGGAGATCTTGGGGGATGTAAGGTAAATGCAAAACTACAAGAAAATTGGGGTGGGAGGAACCATATTGTAAATATATATTCTTTTCAACCCCTGTTGGTACTTTATTTTTCTCTTCCTTTCAGTCATTGAAGTACATTCTTTAAAAAAGAAAAAGAAAAAACAGCGTCCTTTTGGATAGATAGGTTTTAAGCCAATTGGCTCTCTGGTTGTCTGGTCATTGTCATAAGTAAGTCTAGCAAAAACCTTGTTCTATTTTTCAATTAAAAACAATTATAAATGCGTATTAAAAACAAATAGATGGTTTTTAATGACCAATTGAGTAAGGGCACCATCTTAACTGGCAAAAATTTCTTCTGAAAGTGTCAGTTCACCTTACAGAAGTGCCACTTAAAGAAGTTTGATTTTTTTTTTTTTTTGGTAATGCACTGTTTTTTTATCTTTTTTTTTTTTTTGGTTTTAAAAGCACAATCACTAAACTTTATTTGTAAACCATTGTAACTATTAACCTTTTTTGTCTTATTGAAAAAATGTTCAGAAGTTTTTCTTCATCTTTTTATTAATGCTGTTTGTATTTGGAATATTTGAATGATGACAGATGGTAAAGTAACTTACATACTTATTTGTGGACCATAGGCAGAACATTTCTCACTTTTCCTGGAGTTCTGGAAAATTTGCAAGGTTAAAGTAGCAAAACTTACAGGATTTTCATATAAGCTGAAATAGAGGCATTAATTGTTTAGAATTGCCAAAAGATGCCCACTGTCTGTAGTTTTTTATGATCTTTTTTGTTATTATATAAATTTCCTTGATTTTGTCATTGGTGCTAATTGAAAAAAAAAATGTGTGTTTTCATGGCAACTATCAGAACTAGCCCCGTTGAAATAAATTTTTTTTAAAGTTTGGTATGTACCAAAAACTAAAAATGTTCATTTAGGTAATTTTTGAAAAGTTACATAGAAAGGCTGTGCAGTACTAAGGGAACAATCCATGTGATTAATGTTTTCATTATGTTCATGTAAGAACTTCTTATTTTTTAGCCATAATTTTGCATACTGAGGATCCAATAATCAGAAAAATAATTTTTGTCACGTTATTTATTAAAAATGTTCTCAAATACATCATCCTTTCTCAGGTTGTTATTTTTTTTATTCTCATCTTTACACAAATACTATTCTTAGTAGTAGAGTCTTGCCAACTTAACATTCTACCAATGGTACCAGATTAAGTAAAACTCAGGTGTTATTCTTTCTGAATATCAGTATAAATCTTAGGAAAGTCTTACATTGCAGTCAGAATTAGTTTTGACTATAGATGGGAAAACAGGTAACCTATGGTCCACCTAGCTCTAAATATCCAGCTTCAGATTGGGGAGGAGGGTCCAGGGATTCTCAATGGTAATTATGTGCTTTGCTCACTCTTGCCCCACCCAAGCAAGATAAAACGTAAACTTCTGAAGTTACCTCACCTCTAGGTGTTGAGCTGTTTGCTGCACTATTATATCAATTAGTTATTGAATCAAAAAGCCTTCTAAGGAAGGAACAGTAATAAAGCAGTAAAATATTGCATCAAATCAGAAATGAGTAGTATTAAAACAGTCAAATGTATCTGTGATTTTACTATTCAGAAGTTTCTTCCAATGATTTAATGGCACCTTATCCATTCATTTGTGACTCTTGCCCCTCTACTACTTGAGTTTACCATATAGGGTTCACTTCACCTAAAACAGGCCAGGCAATGTTGTTAGGTGGTGGTGGTGCTCGTCCTTCATTCCCAAAGACATCAGGTAGGTGATACTTTGACTTGCAAGTGAATTGGAGTTAAGTGAAGCAGAAGAGTGCAAGGTCTTCAGTCTCACTCCCTCTTCCAGAGTCATCAGAGTCCAATGGCAAGACATGAGTCAAGACAGTTGGCAGTGACCAGGGATGCAGTGGAAGACCTTGGTCTCTTTAAGTTTGGGTCGTTGTCAGGCCTCAGTTTGTCTGAGGCGATGCCTGTTCAGTGATTAAAGGAGATGAAAGGCAATGGCAAATACCAGACAGGGGTTATGGGAAATGACCTCAGTTCAGTTCAAATACCTCCAGGTATTTGTATCTATAGAAGGGATAATGTTGACAGTTCAGACTCTCTTCTTGTAGCTTAAGAAGCAGCACAGAAAGTAAAGGTTTTCTAAATGCTTCTCTATGAGATGAAGTCATGTAACAGGGTCTGCTAGGTCCATAGAAATCATCTCTTTAGGTCTGCATAAAGCCCTTATAGCACATACGCAAAATACTGTGTGCCAGTATTACATAATAAAACACGCTATACAAGCCATGCACAATAAATCCGTTTCATTCATTTAAATAACCCTTTTGTTTTTGTTTACTTTCTTATTTAATGAAATTTACAGCATAAATCCCAGGGCTCCCGGGATACCCTGCCTAGATTAGGAAATACTGCCTTAGAGATTATCTTGCTCAGTCTCTTTTTTTAAATTTTTTTATACAGAAGTCATTTCTGTATAAAACTTTCCCCTGCTTCACTGACAAATAAGCCTTCCCTTGAAACAAAGAATAATAGTTAAGCAAAACCACTGACAAAGTGACCATGATCTTCTGTGTAACATTCTGCACCCTTATATACTCATCTCTCGACTAAAATAATTACTTATTCAGCACCATACCAATCAAACTGTCAAAAATTATGAAGGTAGAACAAATGATAAAATGCATCTGGAAGAGCAAAAGTCCAAGAACATCAAGAAATCAGTAAAAAGAAACATGGAGGAAGGTGACCTAGCCTTACCAAACCTGTATTTGTGTTATTATCTATTATTATTCTGCATTATGTATTCATATGTATCTGTATTTGTATGCATGTATATCTGTATTATGAAGGGGTAAACATCAAAATAATCTTGTACTGGTTAAGAAAAAGAGTAGTTGAATAGTAGAATAGATTACATCTTTAAAGATACAGTAGTGCAAATGACCATAATAATCTGGTGTTTGATAAATGCAAGGACAAGAACTCCCTCTTTGGCAAAAGACTTCTAGGAATACTTGAAAATAGCTTGGCAGAAACTAGACACCATATACCAAGATAAGACATACAGGGTGGATACCATAAGCAGATTAAGGGAGCATGGAATAGTTTACCTGTCAGATCTATGGATAAGGGGAAAATGTATGACCAAACAAGAGGGAGCATTATGGGATGTAAAATGGATAATTCTGATTAAATTAGAAAGGTTTTGCACAAACAAAACCAGTGCAGACAACATTAGAAGGAAAGCAAAAAAGTGGGGAAAAAATGTATAGCAATTGTCTCTGATAAAGCCCTCATTTCTCAAATGTCCTCCTTACCCCACCTCAAGTGGATCTGGAGTGACAGAGTAGAACACCTGATGTGTGTTAGAAAGTTGGATAATAAAAAAGGGAGACGGAAGGAACATTGGTTGGAGAAAAGCAAATTAAAACAACTCTGAGGTATCACCTCACACCTATCAGAGTGGCTAATGTGACAAAAAAGGAAAATGACAGACATTGGAGAAATAGGCCAGAATAACTGTGAAGCACTCTATCTTTCCCAATATCCCCTCTTAGTAATGAGCAGCTATGTGATATGGGAACGTATTTTCTGGTAGTTCTTTTTGTCTCATCCAGTGATGATTGATGTTTAGACATCCTGGGAAATATCTTTCCCACTTTGACTAAGCCAATTAAATCATTTATTCCATGAACTGAAAATCTGTGGCTCCTGGAAGTTCTACTTAGTACATGTGTTCAGAATGTAAACATCATACAAGTCATCTAGTTATATAGAACAGTGGTGGCAAACTCAAATGGAAATGGGGGCCGTTAATCCATATGTAAAGATTCTTTGGACCACATGTTGACTTCATTTTGAAATGTAGCATCTACATTTTATTCTTATTTATGTTGTTAAATATTTCCCAACTACATTTTAATCTTGTTTGGACTATATTCAACATATTATAAGAAAGCCCATAGGTTGCATATTTGACAACTGATAGCACTGATAAAGACAAACTATCCCAGATACATATGCCACAGGTAATGTACATACTGCCCAATACCTGTGTTAGATTTGCTATGGTAGATTCACCTGCCAAATATGACATCACTTGCCAAAGTAATGTACAATACACCAGGCTAGGTGATACAGTAACCAGTTTAATGAATTCAGAGTCAGGGAAACCTGAGTTCAAATCCTGCCTTAGACCCTACTTGTTTCTGGGCAAACCAGCCTTGCTTAATTTCAGTTTCCTCATCTGTAAAATTGAGATAATAATGATACCTCTTTCACAAGGGGTTGTTGTGAGTATCAAATGAGATAAGCACTTTGCAAACCATAAAGAGCCATGTAAATGTGAACCTTGCACCTTACATGCATGCCGTGAGAAGTCCCTAGCTGACATTATGCTCATCTTTCTTGCCCATTACCCTGAGATTATCTACCCTCATTATAAGCTGGATAGTTCTTAGACCTCTGTGGTGACCTTCTTTCGTTTCTGCTCCCTCTTTTGGTGAGTTAGCATATATCAGATGAAGTCTAAATTCTGGACCTCTGATTGGTGCAGTTAAAATGGATCTCTCCCCAGTCCCTACTGAACCATGTTCAAATGATGTCTGTTTGCTCAGGGCCTCTACAAGAGCAGTGACAGGTAGGAAAGATAGGTCTTTCAGACTTCATTCATCTGCCTAGCTATAGGTCGGGGAATTTTGACAGGTTTTCCAACCCCCTTAATTACTACTTGCCATTCAACTGGTACCAGGTCATGGTACAGAATACATGGTCCAACTGCAACTAGTGAATATGCCCTTCTTGGGGCCCATCATCAACTCCACTCTCTTCTGTTTATCAGGGAATTCAACTAATTTCCCTAAGAGCAATCAAGTATTGCAATGTAGCATCATAGTATTAATGAAAGGATCATATAAGATGAGTGTTCTTGACGCTGTCCAAAACTAAGTAGAAACTTTGGAGTGCAGATGCAGGAGTCAAGAGAAACCCAGAAAAATAAATATATTTAAGCAAGCAGAAGGAACTGAATGATGATCGAGTAGTAATACTCTAATGGGAGGGAGAGACAAATGATCCTTCAGAAAAAAAGGAAATAATAATAGCACTTAAGGTTTGTAAAAAGTTTTATAAATATTTCATGTTTTCCTTAATAACTTTGGAAGGTAGGTAGTATTATCACCATTCTACAGATGAGGAAACTGAAGCAAATAAGTTGATTTCCTCAGGTTCATATAACTAGTAAGTGTGCAAGGCCAGATTTGAATTAATTTTCTTGACTACAGGTTAAATGTTGTATCCACTGAACCACCAAAAAAAGAATATACTACAGAATAAATGAGGAACCAAGAAAAGAAAACTATGTTTTCACATAATTGGGAGAAAGGGAGAAGGAACATGTCTCTCAGGAACCTCATTCTTACCAGACACAGGAGAGTACTGAATATACTATAGAATTTTTGGTCAAAGTGCATTACACAGGGAAACATGAAATGATAAAGAAAAGAGCTGTGTATTAGAAGGAGAATAAAGCAAGGGAAAGACTAGTCACCACCAACAACAAAAAAATTTCAGAGAGTCTGTCATAAAGCAAATAAGGTTAAAAAAGGAAAAAGAAGGGGAGGAGCCAAGATGGCAGAGTAGAAAGATACACATATGCTAGCTCCGAACCCACAGCCCATAAAATACCTATAAAGGAGAACTCCCAACAAATTCTAGAGCAGCAGAAGCCACAGAACAATAGAGTGGAGGAGATATCTGTTCCAGAGAGCCCTGAAAAACTGACATGAAAGGTCCATCGTGCCCCGGACCCGGAGCAGAGCCCAGGCCTGCCTTGGCCACGTGGCACCAAGGGGAGCAGATCTGAGCAGGCTCCAGGGACGGAATCTCCAGTGGCCTTGCAGTTCCCTCCACCCACAGGCACCAAAGGTCAGTGAGAGAGTCTCTTTGGCTGGCTGAGAGGGGAGCAGGGTGTCTCCATAACCCAGGCCCCCTCGGGAGGCAGCAGCAGAGGCAGCAGCAGACAGGGGCTCCTCAGGCAGGCAGGAGCTCTGATCCATTGTTGAAGGTCTCTGCATGAACCCCCTGAGTGAACTGAGCCCTGCAAGATGGCCCTGCCCCCACCTGAGCACCTGAACTTAATCTCACACTGAATAGCAGCCCCATCCCCTCCCAAAGCCCTGAGGCTCGGAAGCAGCATTTGAGTCTCAGACCCCAAGAGCTGGCTGGGCAGATCTGGAGGCATGGTGGGTGTGGAAAGAAAACTCAGAAGTCAAGTAACTGGCTGGGAAAATGCCCAGAAAAGGGAAAAAAATAAGACCATAGAAGGTTGCTTTCTTGGTGAACAGGTGTCTCCTCCCTTCCTTTCATTTGAGGAAGAACAATGCTTACCATCAGGGAAAGACATAGAAATCAAGGCTTCTGTATCCCAAACATCCAAAATAAATATTCAATGGGCTCAGGCCATGGAAGAGCTCAAAAAGGATTTTGAAAATCAAGTAAGAGAGGTGGAGGAAAAACTGGGAAGAGAAATGAGAGAGATGCAAGAAAAGCATGAAAAGCAGGTCAACACATTGCTAAAGGAGACCCAAAAACTTGCTGAAGAAAGTAACACCTTGAAAAATAGGCTAACTCAATTGGCAAAAGAGGTTCAAAAAGCCAATGAGGAGAAGATTGCTTTAAAAAGCAGAATTGGCCAAATGGAAAAGGAGGTTCAAAAGTTCACTGAAGAAAATAGTTCTTTGAAAATTAGAATGAAACAGATGGAGGCTAATGACTTTATGAGAAACCAAGAAATCGCAAAACAAAACCAAAAGAATGAAAAAATGGAAGATAATGTGAAATATCTCATGGGAAAAACAACTGACCTGGAAAATAGATCCAGGAGAGACAATTTAAAAATTATGGGACTACCTGAAAGCCATGATCAAAAAAAGAGCCTAGACATCATCTTTCATGAAATTATCAAGGAAAACTGTCCTAATATTCTAGAACCAGAGGGCAAAATAAGTATTCAAGGAATCCATCGATTCCCTCCTGAAAGTGATCCAAAAAGAGAAACTCCTAGGAACATTGTGGCCAAATTCCAGAGTTCCCTGGTCAAGGAGAAAATATTGCAAGCAGCTAGAAAGAAAAAATTCAGGTATTGTGGAAATACAATCAGGATAACAAAAGATCTAGCAGCTTCTACATTAAGAGATGAAAGGGTGTGGAATATGATATTCTGGAAGTCAAAGGAACTAAGACTAAAACCAAGAATCACCTACCCAGCAAAACTGAGTATAATACTTCAGGGGAAAAAATGGTCTTTCAATGAAATCGAGGACTTTCAAACATTCTTGATGAAAGACCAGAGCTGAAAAGAAAATTTGACTTTCAAATACAAGAATGAAGAGAAGCATGAAGAGACTCCTGACATAAGGAAGATTATTATTGGTCCACCCATGCTTTGGTCTTTTGCCAACCTTAATCCTCTACTCAGGTTCCCTCTCTGTTTTCTTCACAAAAGGCAAGTATAAAGCCTACATTTTACTAAATGACCAACCTGACACTCTGCTTTGCTTCATTTCCATTTGCTTCCATTTCCATCAGTCCAGAGATAGTCTTTTCCATTTTGTGACCCTAAGGAATAATGTGAGCACCTTGAGGGCAGGGACTGTCTTTTGTCTCTTTTTGTATTCTTGGCACTTCTTGCAGTGCCTTGCACTCAGTAAGTGTTTATTGATAGATAACTCACATTTCTATTGTGCTGTAAAGTTTACAAAGCTCTTTCCACAAAACCCTGTGAGGTAGGTGATAAAAGTGTCAGTGGATATTTGAAGTGGTTATAGTTTTATTTTGTAAGGGAATATTTAGTAATTATGCATGACTCTACCCTCTGGTAAAGTAATCTCCACTTAGGAAATTGAGTTGATCAATTGTTCAACAAGGGTTTACTGGGCACAAACTGTATGCCCATTACTGCGTGAGGCACCATGGAAATGCAAGAGAATTCTAAGACTCAACGCTTGCCCTCAGAGAGGTAAGTAACAATGTAGGTGCAGAAACAATTAAATAACGGTAGTGGAAAGAGCATATAACTTGGAGTCAGAAGAGCTGAATTCAAATCTATATTTTTTCACTTAATTCCTATGTGACCTTGGACAAATCATTTCATTTTCATAGGCATCAGTTTCTTAATTTGTGAAATGAAGAAGTTGAACTGTCTTTAAAATCCCTCCAACTCTAAATCCATGAGCCTAACTCAATTCAGGGATAAAGTGGTATGGATCTTCAAAGACATCAGTTCTGCCAGGAGAACATTGTTCACAGAAACAGCCACAGTGGCCAATGACTGATTTTGATTGACTTAGCCCTTCTCAGCAACGCAAGGACCTAAAACAATTCCAAAGCATTCATGATGGCAACCGCCATCCACATCCAGAGAAAGAACTATGGAGTCAGAATACAGAGCAAAGCAGACTATTTTCTTTGTTTTTTTTTCTTTCTCATGGTCTCTCCTATTCATTATTATTCTTCTATGCAACATGACTAACATGAAAATGTGTTTAATGGCAATGGATGTGTAGAGCCTATATCAGATTGCATGCTGTCTTGGGGAAAAAGGGGGAGAAAGGAGGAGAAAATTTAAAACTTATGGAAGTGAATGTTGAAAACTAAAAATAAAAAAAAGTTGTTTTTTTTTTTTTAAAAAAAAGGGAAAAAGAAAATATAAGACCCAGAGACTGCAGTCTTGGTTTGGTGAAGGTGCAGACAGAGCAAAAAGAGAGATAGAGTTAGACCAATGTAAATTATTAGGGTTAATCAGATAAGAGCGATCTCTTTTTCTGTCCTTTTCTTTGTAAAAGGGGAGCCAATGGAAGAGGTTAAAAAAACTATGCAATTATTATGGTGATCCTTTTGTAGAGAGAAGCACTAAGGTCCAAAATCCTACTGATCTTAAAAGTGGACCTGGGAAAGTGTGGAGGGAGAAGAGACTTGGCCAAGACTGAAACAAGACCTCTCATCCTCTCTGCCGCATAGTTCTTTGTACTTCTAGTAAGCCACATTCTCTCCATCCTCTTGAATGGTTCCATTTCTCTAGCTTGACAATTTTTAGATGACCCCAGGGGCATGACCAAGTTTCCACAGTCTATCCAAATGCCACTCCATTTCCTGAAGGAATTTTCATATTTCATGTTTAGACTTTAGCTGACTGATTAATTCAGCATCTCATCACTTGGTTGGTTTTTTGTTTTGTTTTTGGTTTCTTAAGGGTAGCTAGGTGGTAGAGTACTGGCCTTGGAATCAGGAATACTCTTCATGAGTTCAAATCTGACCTCAGGCACTTACTACCTGTGTGGCCCTGGGCAAGTCTTCATTTGTAAAATGAGCTAGAGAAAGAAATGGAAAACACTCTTTGCCAAATGTCTTTGCCAAGAAAACCCCAAATAGGGTCATGAAGAATTGGACACGACTGACAAACAGCCTAACAAGAATAACAAACATCACTTGGTTTAAGCGGAATGGGATTTCCATCAAGTGGATATCAATAAAGAACCTCCTAACATTATCACAAAATATGAGATAAAGTCATCCCTTCCTTCCGAGGCTCCCATTATTTCCACCCCCTACAACCAGTCCTAAAAGTTCTATCAAGAACTTTCCTTGTTGGTGAGAATCAGATCTGAAATAGAATTTCCCCTTGTTGGATCCTCTTCTGAAGGAGGAAACTACCATTAAGACAAGTCGCACAAGAGTTCTTGAGAATATTCCTGGGAAACTAAAGTTCTCTGTACTAGTGCAGCATGACTCTTTCTCAGGTCTGTGACCACCTTCCAGAATTCTTTGTTTCCCGATATTCATTAGCTTATAATAAGCTTCAAGGAAGTGACTGTTTTTGACCAGCAACTTAAAACTTACATATCCCCTCATGAATCATGATTCAGGCTTTTCCAAACTATTTCTATATATGGTGAAATCACTTGCAAGTGATTAACGTCACTGACCTTTTATGCTGCAATTCAGTTAAATGTGATAGAGCTCCCAGAAACCTCAGATTGGTAAAAATCCTACCAGTTCATCATTCAATAAACCTTTATTAAGTGTACGCTACATTGCCAGGTTACTGTGCTAAGCACTGGAAATATAAATCCAAGTAAAAAGAAAAACAGTCCCTACCCTAAGGGAACTTACATTCTATATTGTGGAAGATAACACATAAAAAGAAGCTGAGAAAAGGGAGAGGCATAGAGAAGGTACTTGGCTAGGGCCATGATGGAAAAGTCCAGAGGAGTGCACTATGGTGAGAAATAAGGACAGCCAGTTGGCTTAAATGGAGGTCCAGGGAGAAGCCCTCTAGTCTGAGGGGCAGAGTTTGCTCAGAGCTGTGAGTTCCAGGAACATTGTAGAGAATCCCAGGGGAGTGCTGCATGGTAAGAAATGAAGAGATTGAATTTATAGTCCAAGGTATACTAAAGCATGTTAGTTCTCTAATTCAAAGTGTTATAATTCATACACATCTCAATATGTACTGTTTTCTGTAGCATCACTGAGAGATGCAGGTGGACTATGAGAATCCATCATTCACTGATAGTTCCTGAAGTCATCCATATCAAAGAGAACAATTTTTTTCATGAATATTCTCAAAAATAGCAGGAATTGCTATGTAGATTTTGCCCTTCATGCATATTCTGTATCAGAGTCATGCAGTGAAAAATTGAAAACCTTCACACAGAGCTTATCCATCCGAGATGTGTACTGGGGACCACCCCATCCACAGCCCAATTTTACAATCCTCTCCCAGGGTTTGTCTAGGTACCAAAGCAAATCAATTGTAAAGGATGAGGAGCCCTACAGATTGTAGTCAGTAAAAAATAGAGAACAGGTCCAATTTCAGTGATGTCTCCAAATCCCCTTGCAACATAATCCTAACTAGTCACTCTCACTCTATGAGAAATACAGATTGCATGCAAGGATGGTGATCTGAGAAAATATGGAGAGGGCAACAAAGCCTAGGAGAGGGACACAGTAAAAGAATAGGGTTTTAAGAAGGGAAAACATGCACATTTTCAGCAGCAATTTTTAAAAATTTTATTTTCTCATAGAAAAATTTTAAAAAGTCAAAATCTCAATTAGGACTTAGTTAGGGAAGCTCAGTTAGGAGCCCCTAGGAAAGTAGGGATTAGTTGGAAGTGGAGGTAGCACTTACAAACCCTAACACAAAGGTATGGGCACAAAAGGCAAAATATTACCTACAGAGAATATGGAGCGCACGTAGGAGAGTAATGAACAGTGAATTCACAGACTCATAGACTTATAGATGTTGATCTAGAAATTTATGATCATATAGAACAACTTTGAGGAAAATAATGTACATGAAATTATTTGTCCAAGATTGTCTAAATAGTAAGTAGCTGAGTCTTTTATTCTCAGAAGACCTAGGCCTTCTAAGTCAGATCTAACACTTACTCTAGTGACCTTTCTCCTGTAGTCACACAACTATTCAGTTAATAAGAGGCAGGAACCAGACCCAAGTCCACTACTTGTTTCCATCATTCCATGCTGCTTCTCACTCTGATAAGATGCCAAAAATAATACCATCCTCAAATCTGAGCGCTCATCTGTGAGTGTAATTAGAAACATTTTTTCCGGTTGCTTATAAATTTTCACTCACACCTCCTCCTCCTCCTCCTCCTCCTCTGATTTCTATTTAGGGAAAACCAATCTTCTCCAAGGGCTTAATTTATAAATGTTGAATTAATGTCTAAATTATTTCCCCCTCCCACCTTCCAAAAACAAGCATTAAACATCTGTTGTACATAAAGTTACAGTTGTCTACTGTGTTAGAAATTGAATTCTAAGTCTGAGACTCTCCCTTAACACAAGTTTTGGATCCTAAATGTTTTTATTCCAATAACAGGCCTAGAAAAGATTTTAGTGAAATGCTTTAGGATAGAGTCCAAGGGATATAAATATCTTGCCTTCCAGTTTCTAACTCAAAACAGTAATAGCTTTGAATGCTATACTGTATTCTCTTGTCAACGAGTTAATATTCTTAAAATTTTAAGAGCATATATATACTATAAGCCAATTTAAATAATTTATTAATAAGAGTAAAGGCAATACAGAACAATTTAGTAGGCTTGGGATAGAAAAGTAATAATTTTGTCTTATAGTGTGATGCAAATATATAAAGATGTTAGGTAATGTACTATCCCCAACTTTGGCTCACATATAAGTTTGATCAACAGGAGATCAAAAATTAAAAAAAAAAAAGAAAAAGGAAAAGGAAATAAGGAGGAAGTTCTTTGTATATTCTAAAGCATGAGGAGATTCTCTCATGGTTGAGTCATGGCAACATTTGAAAAGTGACAATACCAGCTGAATTAATGTACAGATTTAATGCCGTATCATCCAAATTATTGATCTGATACTGTTCAATACTAGACAAAGTCATAAAAATTCATAATGAATTAAGGAAAGTACCGTCTCAAGGGAAATGAGAAATACAAATGAAGGGAGGGTAACATCTGTGACACTCAGACTATATTCATAAAGCTATGGTCATCAAAATTACTTGGAACTACCTTAAAAAGTAGAAAAGTAATTTCTTGGAACACATTAAAAAGGAAACATAGAGAAATGAAAATAGCAGTCTATAGTTTGATAAAGCCAATGTAAGAAGTGCCCTTGTTGAATACTGCAGACCTTACCTAATCTCAGAGCTCCAGGTTTCCTGAGGGTGATGGAAACCAGTAAAAAGAGGACTATGGAAACCAGTTTTTAAAAAAGGACTGTTAAATGCTGACATCAGAAGAGGCTGACTTTGATCCTAATGGATCCCCTGATTGGAACACCTCCAAATGAGTTTCTCCATTGCTTTACCTGGACCCAAATTCTGGTGTTGTGACCAGATGTACCCCCTCCCCCTGCTTTGTCTTTGGACATGTGGTTGCAAAACAACTTAAGTAAGAGCTTCTCAAGGCTGTGCCTCCTATGTGATTTCCTTCCTTTTGAAATGTATTTGACCCTGACCTTGTGCTGGTGGTGACCCTGAGCTGCAATTCCCTTGCCTCAATTAAAAGACCCTAGTTTTTGCCATTTCGGTGGGGTTTATTTCTGGATGACACCTTTTTTTTTTTTTTTAGTTTGAAAATCCGAATCTGGTAATTGATAAGGAAACCAGGTGGATGTAATGTTGAAGCCATTTTAGGTATAATTTAATTAATTTACATATCAAGTGATTTGAGTCATTTGTTATCTCACTTGCAAATTAAAGGCAAATGGAGACAATGATTTTGCCCCCCAGGCACAAACTACTGCTACTTTTTCCCTAGTCACTCATTTAAATAGCCAATAGCAGAACCTTGGAGGGTGTGTTCAGGGAGGACCAGTACCTTTGGTGTGATGGCTGTTGAGCCCTCTTCAGGGCTCTTTCCACCTTTGGTGTCCACCTGTTCCACTCAGCTCTCAGCTGTGGCCCAAAGAAGTTGCACATGTTCTGTGGTTAATCCCTCATAAACCTTTACAGTAGCTAGGCCAAACCAGGTTGAGGGTAACCAAGGGATCTCAAACCCATTAGTGAGTTAGGGGGGGGTATCTGACAAGAGGAGGTTATCTCCCTTCAGTTCAAGAATGCCTCCATTGTCCATCTCTATAAAGGTAAAGGAAATAGGTTGTCCTGTGACAATCAAAGCGGGGGGTCTCTCTCTTAGTCATTGCTGGCAAGATTCTTGCTAGAGTCCTCCTTAATAGGCTGATCCTTCACCTGGAAGATGGTCATCTACCTGAGAGCCAGTGTGGCTTCAGAAAGGGCCGAGGAACAATCGATATGTTGTTTGCTGCCTAACAACTCCAAGAGAAACGCCAGGAGCAGAACAGAGGTCTGTACACAGAGTCTGTAGATCTGACTAAGGCCTTTGACACTGTTAGTCATGAGAGTTTATGGAAAATTATGTCAAAATTTGGTTGCCCAGAGAAGTTCATCAATATTGTACACCAATTTCATGATGGCATGCTTGCCTGGGTTCTGGATAATGGACAAAGCTCTTGTACCTTCCCAGTCACCAATGGAGTGAAACACGGCTGTGCGCTTGCCCCCATGCTTTTTAGCATGATGTCTTCAGCCATGTTGACAGATGCTTTTGAGTGGGATAGGTTTAGTGAAGACTTCTCAGATTGTAGTTCTTCTCCCAGGGGTGAGGTAAGACTGAGAGGCTCAAGGTTACTATATTTTTAGAACAGAATAATTCCATATAAGGATATAAAACTGTGTAGTACATTAGGGTCTCAATGATTGGATAAAGTTTACCTAATTCTTCAATGTCTTCATTTCAAAAGGGATTGGTTAGATTTTGTGTCTAGAATGTAAGATCATATTCTCAGCTAATGAGGATAATGGTCAGTGGGGGGGGCAGGGAGGGACTTGCGTTAGAGTCTATATAAATCACTGCCCTTTCTTTGTCTTCGGCTTTCCTACTCCAGGTGAACTGCTGTAGGATTGTCCAGATTCTCGAGAATCAAATAAATCTCTTTTCTGTCATCACTTTGAGAGGCCTCTGAGTAATTGATTTATGTAGGGACCTGAGCCATCCCACACACTTTCAATTAGGATGAACACGGCATCAAGGTCAACTATCGTTCTTCAATCTGAAAAGGCTAAAAGCCAGGACCAAAGTGGAGGGAGTGATTTTCTGTTTGCAGATGATTGTGCACTCAATGCAGCCTCCGAAACTGAGATGCAACAAAGTATGGATCAATTGTCTGCTGCCTGTGCTAATTTTGACCAAATAATTAACACTGAGAAAAACACAGGAGCTCCATCAGCGACCACTACACCATTCATATGTAGAACCATCAATTACAACAAATGGAGAAGTTTTGAATGCTGTGGTTAAGTTCACTTACCTTGGTAGTGTACTTTCCAGGGATATACACATTGGCAATGAGGTTGATGCACACATTGCCATAGCTAGCTCAGTGTTTGGGAGGCTCCAACGAAAAGTATGGAAGAGATTACTAAACAGAAGATCTACGGAGCCATTGTGCTGACTTCATCATTGTATGCCATGAAACATGGACAGTCTACCAGCAACATGCCAGGAAACTGAATCACTTCCATTTGAACTATCTTAGGAAGATTCTAAGGATCACCTGACAGGATAAGGTACCAGACCCTGAGGTCCTTGCTTGAACTAAACTGCCAAGTATGCAAATTTTTGCTTTGGGAGTGCAACTCCAATGGGCTGGCCACATTGTTCAAATACATGCTTGCCAAAAAGACTATTTTATGGAGAACTTGCACAGGGCAGGCAATCATATGGTGGTCAGAAGAGGCAATACAAGGATATTCTCAAGGTCTCTCTCAAGAATTTTGGATTTGATTGTGCAACATGGGAGACACTGGCACAGGACTGCTCGGCATGGTGTTCCTACAACAGAAAGGCTGCTGTACTCTATGAGAAAAACAGAATTGAAACAGCTCAAAGGAAATGTTGGATGTGCAAATTTGGGGTACCCACCCCAAATGTTAACATGGACTATCTGTATCCAATCAGTGGTAGAGCATTCGGAGCTCTTATTGGTCTGATCAGCCACAGTTGGGCACATTGAAACTTGACTTTATCATGGTGATGTCATTTTGGTCCTCTTCAAGATGGAAGGACAACAACCAACGAGCCAACCAGCAGAACCTCAGAGCTTAAGAAAATCTGGGGAACCTGAACACTAGAACTATTTTGTGATTTTTGAGTTAACTAGTTATATTATCTGATAAAATGTTGAAATTGAAGTCAGGAATACCAGAGTTGAAATCCTGACCCTTGACAAATCATTTCTCTCTCAGCCTCAGTTTCCTCATCCATACAATAGGAATATTAATAGCATCTATTTCAGAGGATAGTTTTAGAATTAAGAGACAGATTGTATGTAAAATGGTTTGCAAATTTTAATTGCTATACAAATGTTAGATGTCATTGATTGATTGATTGATGAAATGACCATTTCTTGTGATAAAGACTTGGAAAATGTTCTGGATGGTCAATATAAACTAGGGCTAAGGTCTTCCCTTGAGTTGATCCAGAAATGAACCATGGAGCTGTTGAATGGAAAGGTTATAACCTTTGCTCTCCCACAGCCTGCCTAGGATCTGGTAAATTTCAGAATTGAGAACCTGAGGTACCAGAACCAAGTCACTGTTCTTTCTCAAAGAACATAATGATAGCCTAGTAAAAGACTAGCATTAAGTAGAAGGTGATGAAGACAATATCTGTCCTTTGAGGGGCAAGCTTTGGGAATCCAGTGGTCTGAACTGTCCCACAGAAACTTTTTTTTTTTAATAAGGCCCTATATAATACCAGGAGTTGTGTATTGTTTTGATTATATATTATCCTTTTATGTATATTTCACTTCTATGTTGTAATATTCTATGGCATGTTGGGAAGAGTCCACTCCAGGTTGAGGGAGAGATAGTTCAGTAAATACTGTTTTTACTAATCTTTTTGAATAAGTGCCTCTTTGCTAAGAGCTAAAGTCTACTGATTGATTGAAGAGAAAGAACATAAGAATAAGGTAGTCATAAGGCTGGGTAAGTAAGAAAAGCTAAATCAGACCAATTTGGAAGACAAAACTGATGGGTCAAACAAAATAAGACATTAATAAAAGAAGAGCTGAGTATGGCTCTCAAATCGTTAAGTGGAGATAGATATAAAGATATAGAGATGATAAAGGGGTGTGAAGGTGCTAATAAGGTGCTTAGGAGGTGAGTTATGAACAGGTCATTATGGAGAGTAGGAAGAATTTGTACAGTGATTTATAATGAGTGAGATCTGTGTTTCTGCTGTTGTTAAATGTCTGCTATTATAATCAAACATCTGGTGTCTCTCTTAGAAAAGAAAGTGAAGAGGCTGAAAAAATGATTTTTCACAATCCAGGTTAACTTGGAAAACAATAACTTTTTAAAAATGGAAACGTCCTCCTTACCCCACCTCAAGTGGATCTGAAGCAACAGAGCAGAAAACCTGACTTGTGTTAGAAAGTTGGATAATAAAGAAGGGAAACTGAAGGAACATTGTATATTTGAAGTGTTAAAAACTCAGTTTGAGGCTCTCTCTGAAGTGAAGGAATTGAATGTTTTCAAGAGGCAGCAGCTTGTCCTCCAATGAATGACGAATGAAGAAACAGATCTACAAATAAAGTCAGGTAACCAGGCAAGCAGTGTTTGATCACTCCCTGGACAGGAGCACTGAGACAGTATATGTATAGATCTGATAACAGAAATAGCAGTGGACTGTCTTCCTGGGTCATACATTTCTGATATAACAGAGAAATCCCCTCCCCCCAAGACTATGGAAATGGATGATTCTTCATTTGGGCATAAATGATGTTGTCAGCAGCAAGATTCAAGCAGGATTGTAGGATTTCATTATTTTTATTATCACTACTAGTCATTCAAGGCAAGAGTCTCAGGAGAGAAACTTGCTATTGACAAGATACTATTAGGAGAAACTCAGTTTTCCAGAGCTAAGACCCAGAAAGCAAGCTGTGCCCTGAGCTTGGCATAGCCACGATCTTTCCTACTCACCCGCTGAATGAACATTGCTGGAGCTAAATCACAGAACTGATGGTTCCTGAGCTTGGGCAAGCTCCAACAGGCCTAGACATGAGGCTGTCCTTTGAATGGAGCTTTTTTGTCACTAGCAAACCTTGCCTCCTTGTTGCTGTTATACCTTAGTACTGTTGTTACACTACACTGATTCTTTGTCTAGACGCAAATCAAGGTTTAGCCCTGATGGGGTATCTCGGAACTCCCTGGAAGTCTCCTTGAATCTTCCCACTTGATCAATCAGTCATTATTTCTATGCCCAAATCTCAGTTACACTTAACCTAGCCTAGCCCTCCATTGTCTGTTACCTCCAAAACATGGTCCATTTTGAGGACATAACAACACAGTCCTCTTACAGTAATACTGTCACCGAGAATAAAAAATTTCCTACATAATGGCCTTCATCAAGCTTTCTCATAACCCCATTCTCAAAAAAAGATTGTAAGATACTTTTAGCTGAGAAACCCCACAAAGGGTCAATGGGGATCAACTTGACATTTTGGGTGATCTAGTTCTTAAAGTCCCCAAGGCTATGCTTCCCTTTTCATGCATCCATTCCCAACCTCCCTCCAGCTCCTATTCCCACCCCAATCTCATCCAACCTCTCCTGCTGCTCTCCAACCTCCCCCAGCCCCTGGATTCCTATCCATACTCCCCACCCTTGACCACCCCCTCTTTTCCTTAATCTTCCTTTTTCTTCTATTCCAGGCCCTCCTCGTTTCCTGCCTCACTCACCTTCCACATCTCTCACCCTGCATCTCCTCTCATGGTCCCACCCCCATGCTCCCTCCACCCCAGACACAGCCCCAATTCAGGTCCCAGCCTGGAGTCACATCCCCACAGCAATATCTTCTCCTCTCACCTCTCCCTCTCTTGGGGGGGGGGGGAGGGGCAGCCGATCTTTCTCCTTGCCAGCCACTTCCTTAGGCCTTACAGTCTAATCCAGTTCAGCTACTTCTCCCCAGTCCCTCCTTCACAAGAAGTGGATCTTCCTATCTCCCTCCCCAAGTCCCTGTCCCCACAGTGGCTTCAGGGCTTTTTCCTCTAAGGAAAGTGCCTGCCTCACCTGTGGGATAATTAGAGTTCATGTTCCCCTTGTTACTGAGGGGTTTTAGGGATGTGTCCCTAGAATAGTAGGTGGTATAAAGTGTGTGTAAAGTGACTGACCTGAAGTCACTTTAGGTATTTATATATTTTATATAAATATATAAATATAGTGATATATATATGTATATATACTGAATATCATCACTTTCATATAATGAAATGGTAAAAGAAAATAAGAAAAGGAAATTCAAGGTACTTGGAATCCAATAGAGTAAGAGGGTTTCAGGATAAAAGAAGGTTCAGATTGGCTTCCTCCCTACCAACCAACCACCAGAAACAAAAAAAAAACAAGTAAGGAATTATTAAATAAGCCCAGGAAATACAAAGACACATATTTTGCCATCCTTTACTTCCCTGGAGAGTAGTCACTATCCTCAGATTCAAAGATATCAGTGCTCCAAAAATTATAGCTCATGAGCCAAAGCCAAAGGAGTCTTACTATTAATAACCAGTCAATAGTCACAAGTAGCCCAAAGTGAAGGCACTTATTTATTAAGGTAGCAAAATAGCTAAAATTCACTTCAATATAAACTTAGATACATTCTCCCACAAATACACACTATGTCTGTGGGAAAGCTGAATTCAAACTTAAAATGCAATCGCAAGTAGGTACCTGTGCAGGAAACACATGTGGCCCAGGCATCTACTGCCTCTAGTACTGTTCATACTCAGTGTCCTTCTTCATTTCTCATACTTCTACACTATCCCCACTTTGTAAATGCCACTCAACTGATTTCTCACTATTCCTTTCCATGGTTCAACTATTGACTACTGGAAATACTTCTCTCTTGAAATCTCTGTAGTGGTGCTGCTCACTACGCCTTTGATACTCCAGACAAAAAGAAACAACCTCCCTTTCCAGGTTCTTCCCTGTATGTAATGTCTTTCATCAACTAGAATGTGAGCTGCTTTAGGGATTGTCTCACTTAGGTCTTTTAGCACTAGCACCTAGTATAGCACTTATTAAATATATTTTCATTTATTTATTCAAAGGTAGTATGTATGAAGCACAATGTACCCAACACTGTCCATGAACAATGCTATTTTTTCTTACTAAAAATATAAAATGGAAGTTGCCTCTTTTGACTATTTCATTTAGGTATAAGAAAAGACAGTTACATTGAGGCAAAAAGAAGTTTGGGTGAATTATCAGTAAAAGTAATCTTGAAATAAAAAGTATGGAATTTTGTTCATTTAAATATTTCCTTTGCAAACATTCATACGGTCACCCTGAACTGAACTTGTGGCCTTCTCTGTAATATACTATGAAATGACTCTTTCATATTTTGCTATTATAGGGGAATGCTTAGGAAAATATGCAAGCAGGTAAGATGCAATCTTTGAATTATGTTTCTTTGGTTGATTTTAAACTTATTCAAATTCGAAGTACAAATCAATTAATTAATAAATTCAAAGTTTAGTTGACAGATTCTGCCAGGTTGGCACTTTGAGTTAAAAATTGAAACTAGAAAACTATAGTGTAGAGTTCAAAAGATATAATACCAGAATAATTATATCTGTAAACACCATATCTAAAAAACCCAGCTATTTCTGGTTCATATGTCTTTCACTGACCTTATTGCTTCAAAAATGTTTGATCTCATCAACATAGGTATTTTCTCTAGTAGTACAGATCATTAATAAAATATGTGATAGGATCTACCAAAGTTCCTCCTCCCTGGGCAACATGGGTTACGCTAATTTTTTCTTTGTAGGTGACAAAGCTGTTCCATGGTTTAAACTGACCCAGACACCAAAGGTCAAACCATATCTCTCTTGACCCAGTTTGTTGGTAGCGTCTGACCATATTGAGATAGTTTCCTGGTTCTCCTAAGGGCACTAAAGGTCCCACCTACATGGAGTGGAGGCCCTTTAGACTTTGCAGATATCCTAAGACTGCAGGAGTCACCATATCTTGTCTTGCTAACAAGATTTGATTCCATACGGAGACCTATATAGAAGTCTATATAGAAGAGACTTTCATATGAAAGGGTGATTTGGTCTGGTCCTTTATTCAAAGACTTTCCATATTTTAGGAACTGCCAGGGATTCTGGTCCACTAACATTGCTTTAATGAGTATGTAGTTACTTACCCATCAAGATAAAGTGAGCTGGTTTTGGTTCTTTGTGGACCAAATACTTAAATGCATCATGGAGTCAGTCTCATTAATGCAGAGTCTTGCTTCAACATTTCAGGTAAGAAACCTATCCAAGTCTTCCTGTCCTGTATAATGTAGCTATATTTTCCAATAAACTTTTCATTAGTACCTACTCCATGTTAAAAGCCTTCATTAAGATCCTTTAGTATTACCTAAGCACCAGTACTTCATTCAGGCACTATTACCTATCCATAAGCCTTCCTAGTAATTCCTGTAATGTATATGAGTATTCATACTCATAATGTATATGTGTATATACACATACATGTATGCATATACTTACAGATAGATATGTATATATGTATGTGTGTGTATATATGTGTCTGTGTGTATATATGGTATGTGTGTGTATAAACAAATACATACAGCTGGGTGGTATAAAGTGTGTGTAAAGCGGCTGACCTGAAGTTAGGAAGACTAATCTTCCTGAGTTCAGATCTCATCTTAGATATTTTGTAGCTGTGTGACCTTGAGCAAATCACTTAACCCTGTTTGCCTTGGCTCCTCATCTGTAAAATGAGCTGGAGAAGGAAATGATAAACCACTTTAGAATCTTTGCTGACAAAACCCCAAACTCATGAAGAGTCAGAAATAAAATGAGCAAACAGCACTATAAACACACATACAGATATACACATCTGTATGTGCGAATGTCCCTTCTCGCTTATAAAATATGTTTCTTGACAAGGAAGTCATCCACGGGACTGTTTCACAAATGAAGAACACAGAGAATTTAATTCATGTGTAAGTGTTTTCTAATGATACATGACAGACAGACAGAGACAGAGACATACACAGAAGTGAGACACAAGGAGACAAAGAAAAAGGGAGAGAGAAAGTGCAAGAGGGATAAGGAGGGAGATTAGGGAGAGAGAGAGAGGAATATATACATACATACATACATATATATATATACATATACACACATACATACATATATAGGCAGAGAAAGTGTCAGTTAAATACTTTACAACACGCGAAGGGACCAGGCACAGTATATCTCCAAAGGGACAACAAAGAATCTTCTGCTGTATTTAGTGTCCTAGAACACCAAAGTAATTGCAGCTACATGTAGCTTTCTGAAGTTTTCATCCTTGCTTCATTGGCAGGGTTCTGTTACATGCAGTTAGATCCATGGAGTCAATCAGGACAAAAGTGTTCAGCTGCTCAGGCCATTGAGAACCTTATCAAAACTGGAGGTGCTATTTCCTTTAATAATGAGTACACAACCACATAATGACCATACAATAACCAGTAGTCTATTTACCCACACACACACATACACCTTATTCTACTCCACCAAGTCATGATATGGAGATGATCCTGGGTTCTACTGCTTGCCAGTGGAATGCAAAATCAAGTAGGTTCTACCATGCTAGAAATTCTTCAAATAGGGTCTTGGCAATAGATTATGTCTACTCTGCTTTCTAAGGACCAGTTTAGGTAGGTACAGAGAGGCTCACTACCAATAATCTGGCCAGTTGGTGATAAATTCTTTAGCCATGGAAACCCATGAAATAAAGACAAAAATGGCCCTCAGTCCTATCTCACCCTTCTGTGACAATGGCAAAATTGTGGAAACATCCAAATTGAAGAACCATAGATTTCTTAAGTTATCTGTGATCTTAGCTTTTCTATTAGATTTCTAAATGGAAGATCCTTATCAAATGACAGGTAAATGGACATATTATCAAAGGAGTCTAAATCACACGAATCTTAACATCCTTACTATAAATAAAACAAGAAAATGAAAGATTTTTTTTTTTGCATTTACAGCAATGCTCAACACTTGTAAGTATTTGCAGATCTTACTTAGGAGGGCCTGCAATGTTCTAGTACAATCATTACAGTATCTTCCAACAGAGCATCTGCCTGACCTTGCCATTGAGAGGGTGTATCTCATCCATTTGGAATCTATGCAGGAATCTTCCCCAACAATAACAAGAACTTTAATGAGCATGCAGCTTACTTTTATGTCCCATTTGTTATTGAAAATCAGAGGATGACCAAACCTGTGTGTTGTTGCATCTAGCCAAGCATTTTGTATAATCCTAAAATGGAGAGAAGACAATTTGTTGGAGGAGAGGGTTTATGATTGCATTTTATACGATGAATCAAAATTTTTTGGTAATCATATAAATATAATCACACATAGAACTTCAATCTTATACATATAACTAAATATGATATAAATATATAATTCTAAAATAAAAATTCAATTATTTGTCAATTATGGCATGTGGTTATTAACATTACATAATTATATAAATGATACAGCTAATGATAAAATATATTTTCATAAGTTTTAAAATATTCATTAAATATTATACTATATTTTAATAAGCTCCATTTAGTGACTTGTTACTTAACAAATATTATTTGATAATTTTACATATGTATATAATAAATCTAATAACATATAGCATACTATGGTATGTAACTATTGCTATTGTATTACACAATGCACTATTATTTGGTACATAATGGCATTTAATAAGTATTATTTAATAAATGATAAATACATAATTTTATGGTCACCTAACACAAATATGGGTAGCTAGGTGGCACAATGGATAGACTGTTAGGCCTAGATCTTTGTGATTTCAAATCTATCCTCAGACATTTACCAGCTGCATGACTCCGGGTAGGTCACTTAATCCTGCTTGCCTTAACTTCCTCATCTGTAAAATGAGCTGGAGAAGGAAATGGCAAACCACTCCGGTATGTTTGCCAAGAAAACCTCAGCTGAGTTCATGAAGAATTGGATGTGACTGAAAAATCATAAAAACAGTGTAATTTTCTATGATCAAGGCTTTCCAGTCCACTGTGTGACATGGAGATGTGTTGCACTATAGAATAGTTGACAAGAACATCTGTATTCTCTTCTCAAATTGTTACAAAGGATATCCATCAAGCATTTCATTAATGTATAATTCTCCTGAACTCCTCAACATTCTCAAAATTGTGGCTCACTGATGTGGACTTTGGTGCAGCTGATTTTTTTTCTTTAGTACTATTTCCACTTCAGTATATAACATCAGAATATGAGAGATTAGAATACAAATGATGAAGAAAACAGTTTATTTTAGAAGTTCTGAGATATCTGCTCTGTGTTTCATCTGCTTGTTCTTTTCTTTCTGGTTTCATCTGTTGATGCTATTTTGATAAATGAATTAATTGTTCTCATGCCAAAATTTCTTCAAATTCTTATTTTTCTCCCTTGCTTCTCACTACTTTGTTAGGTAATAATGCTCATTTCCTACCATTATTTCCTTCCTAAGCTTTTCCAAATAAATTTCTAGTCTAAATTGATGTCCCTATATTAGCAAGCTAGTGAAGATTTTGGATTTTTTTTTGGTGTCTTTATTGCTCTTTTAGGAAATAGTAAGAAGCATTGTGATGTCCTTTATGCATACCCCGTGGTGGAATGGGCCTAAAAGTCTTCCAGAGTAGAGTTGTCAAACACTTCTGAGTGTTGTCCAAATCAGATTCAAATACAATTGAGAAACATTTAACAAAATAAATAAAAATACAATAAAAAATAGAAAACTTTATATTTTAAAACTGTCAGTATGCAGCCAACAGCCATCTTTGTGTACGGATTAATGGCCTCTGTTTCTATTTGAGTTTAATATGATTCTTCTAGAGGATTTTCACCATTTAAATGACTTTATTGCTGTTACTGGACTAGCCTGTTCTTAAGGATGCAAAGAGCCCATACTAGAGGGAAATAAAGAAACCAACCTAAAAAGATAGCAAACTGATAAAAACCAAAGCAAATATTAATTAAGAAAATTAATGGTCCTCTGGAGGAGCTGACCAGTGTAGAAGACAATTGAAGACTAGGAATCCAAGACATTACCTCTCCCCTGTGGAAAGACTTGGTTCCATATCTCAGGTTCTGATCTCTATAGCATGGGATACTAAATCTTTGCAGTTCACAGTGGGAATGAATCCTGATGAGTTGATGACAATAAGAGCAGTAGAAGGACATCAAATGATGAAATGTTCAGCACAGTCACTGATTTTACATCATGAGTCAAGTTCTCTGTAGGAAGGGAGCTTAGAGGTTATCATCTTTTTTGTGTCAGTTCTGTTCCAGAGCCAGTATTTCCTTGGACCACCACCCACTCAATGGCCCACTAGTCAGGAGATCCTTCTCCCTCTGTCTTTTCCCTCTGAAAGGATAATACCAAACTGGGGACATCTCTCCTTTCACAAGAATTGGATAAGGACTCTCCTACATTGTCTTACTCCTTTCCAGTCAAATTTATATTCACTGCAGGGATATAGCAAGTTCCACCTTCCCCATGTAGGTACCTTTCAAGAGTACCACTTCTTGGCCCCTTAAGTCCTTTCTGGGAAGGAGTTTTCTGAAACATCATAATAAAAAGGAAACTCGTTAATTGAGTGGGATGTGAGCCATTTCCCCAGGTTGTATGAAGTCTTCTGAATGAGCAGGAATATCAGGGAATGGCTGACTCTGTGCCAGGGAAAGAATAAGGAAAGTCTGATGAGGGACAACCTGAACTGTCTAAAAGTGGCTCATTCTTATTGAGTAAGTGTCCCTAGGAGCTGGAAAGCCTATCCTCTTGATTCATCATAGTATGATTGCCAAGCCTTGTTAATTCTTTTTCTGCAGCATCTCATAGTCATTTCCTTTTCTCTACCCCCATGTCCATTTTCATAGCTCAGACCCAAACTCCTCTGGACTAGACTACTACAATAGCCTCCTAATTCAAGTGTCTTCCCCTCTCCAAAACATCTTCCACATAATTGCCAAATGATATAATTAAAGCTTACTTCTATCTTCCAATAAACTCCCCCATAAATTCCTATACTTCTTGATAGCTTCTATAATCAAATACAGATTCCTCTGACCACTCTGTTTTCAACCCCTTACAAATCTTTCTCTGGAATCTGACATTCAGTTAAAATTGCTGTCTCCACTGTTACCAATGATGCCAATGATCATTTCCACTGGATTTTTTCCCAGTCTTTTTCTTCTTGACCTCTCTAAAGAATTTGACACTGTCAACCATTTTGAATTTCAAATTATTTCTTGTACTACACAAAGCACAGAGAAGAAAGTTCATTCTGAGTTAGCTAGCTAAGACGAAAATATACTAAGTAGATTTATTTTAAATACTGGAGGAGGGAAATTTCCAGGCTTATAGTACATTACTTATATCCCCAGAAATAGAATTAGTTCACAAAATGCCCGTGAGAGACTAAAAAGTGGGGTTTAAAACCGGAATTTAAGATTGATAGTCACTTCCTTACAATCTCATATGATTGTTGCTGGACAAATGAATCTAGATTTTGATCACAATTTGTGGGAATTCATTCTAGTCACTTAGATTTCCAATGTCCCAATCTCTTTACTTGTAGAACTTAAGTATACCCTACTTAAGTTCACTTAAAGGAGGAATTCTAGGGGTAGATTGTAAATCATAACATCAAACCCTAGTATAAATATAAATTCTACTCTTGGATCTTGGATAGGGCATATCCTAGCCACTTTAAAACAGCAGTTGTGAAGAACCCTTTCCTTTTAATCTTTGCTGTTTTCACTTAACATAATTACCAACAATTTTTCTGGAGGGTAGAATATTTTATCCTACTCACTCAACTGTAAATTTTTAATATAATCAAATTAATTTAGCCATTTTATGAAGGGAAATGGAAAATCCCTTTATCCATTCTTGCTCAGAAGTAAATTTTTATCCTGAGATTGTTAGGGTTAAAAGTAAGAATGAAACAAAAATATAATAAACAGCAACTTAAAAAAAAAGAAATACATAAATGACTCCTGATGAAAAATGCTGTCCACCTCCAGAAAAAGAACTGATGAAGTCTGAGTGCAGACCAAAGTTATACTGTTTTTCATTGTTTCTTCCACAAAATGACTAATATGGAAATACGTTTTACATGATTACACAGGTATTATCTATATAAGATTGCTTACCATTTAGGGAAGGGGGAGAAGCAGAAGAGAGGGAGAGAATTTGGAACTTAAAAAGTAATTGGGGAAAAATAAAATATTATTAAAAATAAATTAACAATGAAAAAATAGATTTTTATTGTTTTCTTTATGATATTTAGATTATAATCTGCAGTCAGTTATTGCCTTTTTCCTGTTTCATATAAATTAAACTAAAGGAAGTTTTTAGAGTTTACCATCAATTTACAGGTACTAATCACATACTTAACCTTATGCCAAGCATTAAATTCCACTCCCCCACCTTTTTTGGTCTAGACATGCATTTCATTGGTGAATTCCCAGATTCAGTGAAGAACTCCCTCTACCAATTCAGATTGGCAACTGCTCTGTAATTTACATCTTAGAGAGTTCCTTAGAGGGGCTGGAAGCTTAAGTGACTTGTTCTAAGAACTATCCATAGTCAATGTCAGAGGCTCTAACTGAACCCAGGCTTTCCTGACTGCGAGGATGACTTTCTTGGCAATACTTCTTGCCTCTCACATTAAGTAGCTGATGAAATACAATGACAACCATAGTAATTCAGATATAAACTTTTTCCAATATTGTTTTACGTACCTACAATAAAATCTCTTTGAAAGGAAAAATATTTAAGTAGGCTGAAAAGTAATCATGAAGCTTGCTAAAGATATGTACTCACTATTAATTTAAAAAAATTAATTAGGGCCAATGAGGAGTCTATCATAGAGACAGACATATATTATATTTAACTTTTTAAAAGTAAGAATCTATTTATAGAACTATGATTCTACTATGGATTAAAATTTAAGGAGTTAATGCATATATGAAAACTACAGAAGCCACATGGACTGGTAGAGTTATGGCAGTCAGATTCAAGTCCTGAAAGTGGGCTTTCTCTCGCTCATGACTTTAAGTGTAAGGGACTTCTAAGTAAACTACACACTGCTAAGGAGTGAGGCTTCAGGTCTAGCCCAATGAGTTTCCAATATCCAGCAGGTTGTCCAGGAAATAGTTGATCATCTGTGGAGTATGGTGAGGATTCAGGCCAATATGGAGTTCTTTCCCTCTATCCCGAAGACTGTTGGGTAGTTGATGGCTTTGATATGGATATTATGTTTGCTTATGAATTTGTCATTGCAGCATCTACCACTAAACTGGAATGATGTGACTGATGCTGTGAACAGAGACTCCTGCACTCACAAGCATCCGTCTCATATAAGTTTGACATTGTGCTTAGTGCTTCCAGCAAAGGACTTGTCCTTTGCACTCTTACAATGTGAACCAATTCAAGAGGGCCAGTCAAAAGCGCCCTAAGTGAGAATCATCCCCCCAGACCAATGCGTTCAGAGGGATGACTAGCACTTCTGGTGTGAGGTTAGTCAAGCCCCTTTCTGGGCTGTTAATCTACCTTTGGTGTCCACCTCACCTGTGGCTCCAAGAAGCTGTAACATGGGCAGCAGTTGTACCTTGGTAAAACTGTCTTGGCAGATAGGCTAAACCAGATAGAGGGTAACTGTCAGGCCTCAGGTCCTTAGTGAGTTAGGGGCTAACAACCCAAGGATATGATGACTTCCCTGGGTGGAATGGGTGAATGAAAACAATTTGTTCCAATGACTATGAAGGTAGCTGAAGTAGACTCAGTGGAGCATTTAAAGCTTGGTCAGGCATTTAAAAAAAAAAGAAAACTCAAACTCAAAACAAAAAAACAGAAAAGGATAAACATCAAGTGTCTACTCTAGCTGACTTCCTGTGATCAGAATTGCCCCATTCAGGTTCTATGCTCTTTCCCTCAGGCTTAGTGGAGTGCTGCACAGCACCCTCCTCTCCCCCATACCTGATGTCCTGTCCTGTAAGTTGTTCCGCTCTCTTTTTTTCTCAGTTCTCTGGTCCAGTTATGGCCAAGTTGGCTTTTGAAGACTGAGCAAATTTCCACAGCCTGGAGATGGAAAGAGGGAGGAGAACTAGAGTGGAGGGGGCATGCTTGATGGAAGCCTGAGTCTTGTCCTAGGTTGTGCTTATGCATCTAGGTTGGAAGGCAGGGGAGGGGTGGTTCCCTCATCAAGCATCTGTGAGGGTCAGTTCTTGAGATTTTAGAATTTTTTTTAAGCTTTCTTTTGGAGTCTGTGTTTTAGACCTACGGAAACAGCTGAAGGCACTCCGTCATTGACACATAATTTCTGTTTTGGAGAAGTTTGAGAGTCATGAAGATCAGTAAAAAATGTCTGGTCCACAATCTTCTTGCTCATGTGACTAGGAAGAGCATCTTGTCTCCTGATTTATTTTTTATAATGTCTTTTTTATGATGACCTGAGCAATAATCACAAATATTTCAGTTTATACAAAGAACAAAAAAGAGTGTCATATGTGAAATTATAGGTGATGTTCAAAATAGTATTGCTGTATGTGTCCCCTTCTGATCTTTTTTTTTGTTTTCTTTTGTGTCATTTTAGAACATTTTATTGAAGAAGGGTTTTTTTTGCGTTTTTATCTCTACCCATTAACTCATTCTTCTTTCAAACACAAGGTGTTCAATATAACAAGGGTAATCAAGCAAAGTAATTCAACACACTGAGCACAGAATCTAATACACACACCTGATTCTCTGCATCTCTACTTAATCCTCTTTCTGTCTTCTGATGTCAAGTTGGTTATTACATTGATAAGAGTTTTATGTTTTTTCAAAGTTGTTTTCCTTCATATTATCTTAGTCATCATTTAAATTGTTCTACTAGTTTCAATTCAAAATCCAGATGAAAGCAAATATAGTTGTATAGAGTTCAATAAATGAAAGGACTACTAATAATGTTGAAACTCCCTATTTTACAAAATTTGTTGGAAAAACTGGAAAGCAGACTGACAAAAATTAGGCTTAAGCCAACATAAATAGATAGGTAAAACTTAACATCACAAACAAATTAGAGAAAATTTTCATTAGTGTATCTGAGAAGGAGGTGATTTATTAACTAAATAAGGAATCAAAGAAGATCAAATCAATGCTTTTCAATGACATAAGGTTGAAAAGATTTTGCAGAAACAAAATCAATGTGGTTAGATTTAGAAGGGCAACATTTAAGTAGGAAAACATCTTTGCATCAAATGGAATTACACATACACACGTACATACACACACATACATATATAAATGTTGTTGTCCAGTAGGTGGATAGAAAATATGAGTAGGAAAAAGAAAACAGAGGGCAGAGTTGAAAAACATGGGCTGTTCCACCAAGCTTCAGTGTTTTACATTTTATAGAGTTCAAACAAGAGCCCTAGTACACAACTGCAAGATGTAGGCAGTTTCCAAATAAGGTATGTGGGATTGCTTCAGATGTAGATTAGCAGGTAATTTCAATAAACTTTCCATGAGTTCCAAAATAAAATTTTGGTGAAGTTCAATCATTCCAATAAAAGTGATCACAATAAAAGGTTATTACCAATATGTAGTTATAAAAAATTATTGCAATAAAATTTTCTTCACATTTTCCAGTTGATGGGGGCTTACCTTTTTCCGATTCTATTCTACAACAAAAATTACTGCTATAAATGCTTTTGCATGTATCAGCCACTTCGCATGAAATAGCAATCTTTTACCTCTTTAGTGTATATGTAATATCTCTGGGTAAAAGAATATGCCCAGTGGTGACTTTTGGGGTAGAGTTCCAAATTACTTCCAGAATAGTTAAACTAAATCACAGCCCCTCCAGTAATTCATATTTTCACTTTTGTCATTTTTGCCAATCTAGTGGGCATGAAATAGGACAAAGTTGTTTTCACTTATTCTTTCTCTTATGATTTAGAGCACTTTCCTATATGCTTGTTGATAGCTTACATATTTCCTTTTGTGACATATTTATTGTTTTCTTTTTCCTACAGGCTTAATAATATTCCCTGACATTAATGTACTTACGATGTGTAGTTATTATTGTTACTTGAGAACCAACCCAAAGCATAAAGTGTTTTTGGATTTTGTTTGCCTAACCTGTTCCAATGATTAATTTCTGTATTTCTTAACAAGCATCAAATAATTTTGATGATTATTGTTTCACAGAAAAAAATCAGATTCCATACTTCTAGGCCTCCTTTCTTTCTATTTTGTTTTTCAGTGTTTCACTTGAAAGTCTAAATATTTTGTTCCTCCATGTTAATTCTGTTGCAATTTGGGTAATTCCCTAAAACAGGGCTTCTTAAATTTTTTTCACTCTAGACCTACAGTTTAAAAAACTCTGGTAACCGTTAGCCATTCAGTATGACATTGAATTTGTAAGTTATTTTAGGAAATATCATTTTTACTATATTGGTATGTCCTAATTATGAGCAATTAATGTCTCTTCAATTGTCTTCCTTTATTTATGAAAAGAATGTTTTTGTATTTGTATTTAAATTCTAAGTGTGTCTTGGTAGGTTAATTCCCAGATATTTTATATATTTTGTAGTGATTTTTAAATGCAATTTTTATTTTTATCTCTTCCTGTTAGATTTTGTTAGTGTTGTACAAAATCTGATGATATTTTAGGATTTATGATTTACTTTCTGTTTTGCTACTTCTTTTTTTTATGTTTATTTATTTATTTTTAGTTTTCAACATTCATTTCCACAAAATTTTGACTTCCAAATTTTCTCCCCATCTCTCCCCTACCTCCACACCATAACACCTTGCATTCTGATTATCCCTTCCCTCAATAGGCCCTCCCTTCTATCACACTCCTACCTTCCCTTATCCCCATCTTCTCTCTTTTCTTGTTGGGCAAGATTGATTTCTATACCCCATTACCTGTATTTCTTATTTTTCATTTGCAAGCAAAAACAATAGTTAATATTCGTTCCAAAAACTTTGAGTTTCAACTTCTCTCCCTTCCTCCCTCCCCACCCATGCTCACTGAGAAGGCAAGCAATTCAATACAGGCTATTTATGTGTAGTTTTGCTAAAGACTTCCATAATAGACATTGTGTAAGACTATATTTCCTTCCATCCTATTCTGCCCCCCATTTATTCTATTCTCTCTTTTGACCTTGTCCCTCCCCAAACATGTTTACTTCTAATTATTCCCTCCTCCCATTTGCCCTCTCTTCTATCATCCCCCACACCTCAATTATCCCCTTCTCCCCTACAGTCCTGTAATGTAAGATAGATTTTCATACCAAATTGAGTATGTTATTCCCTCCTTAAGCCAAATGTGAAGAGAGTAAGCTTCATTTTTCCCTCCACCTCTCTTACTTGATTTTCAAAATCTTTTTTGAGGTCTTCCAGGACCTGAGAGCATTGCACATTTATTTTGAAGGTTTTAGAGTCTTTGACTTCCTCTGAGGGTATGCATTATTCTTCTTCATCCAAAAAGATGGAAGAAAATACTTGTTCACCAAGAAAGTAACCTTCTTTAGTCTTATTTTTTCCTCTTTTTTGGGCATTTTCCCAACCAGTTACTTGACTTTTGAGTCCTTTGCCAAGAGGAGGGTATACTCTGAGAACCTGTAAGTTTTCATTTCCTTCAAAGTGGCACAATCAAAGGAGAGGAGTTTACTCCTCTCCTGGCCTGCACTCTGGTCTGGGAGTAACCAAAAACTTTTCTGCCCAGAACCTGCCAGTAGAATTCCCTCTCCATAGCCCCCTCCAGCTCCACCATGCCTGGTTGGAGCTCAGGGCTGAGATTCAGATAAGCTGGTCAATTCCCCCAGGGGCTTTAGGTGGAGGGCTCCAAAAAATGGATGCTGCTGCTACAGTGACTGCTGCTGGCAGGCTCAGACTGCGTTCTCTTTTCACCCAGATGAAAAGGCTTTCTCACTGAGCTTTGAAGCTGTCTATGGCATTTGTGGGGTGGGCAATGTGGGAACTGATGCTGCAGGTGGCTCCCTGAAGCCTGTTCCAGGTCCTATCCCTGCCGTGCCATGGGGCCCATGCAGGGCTGGACTCTGCTCTGTGTCTGGTGCAATAGACTTTTCCTGTTGGCCTTCCAGGCTTTTTTGGGCTGGAAATCTCTTTCACTCTGTCGTTTTGTGGCTTCTTCTGCTCTAGAATTTGTTTAGAGTCATTTTTACAGGTATTTTATAGGCTAGTGGAGGAGCTTCTACAAGTCCATCTTTCTACTCTGCCATCTTGGCTCCACCCCCATGTTCTGCTACTTCAGTGAAGTTATTGTGTTAAGAATGTTTTACATGATGTCCTGATGATAATTTAGTTTCTTCTTTTTCTATTCTTATTTTATTATCTTATTGAAGAAACTAGGAGTTAGAGATCTAAATTAAAGAATAATGCTAACAGTCAACATCCTTGTTCCACCTTGATCCAGTGATACTTGCTATCCTGGCAGTCACATGAACAAGAAACTCCCTCTGACCATTTTCTCTAGCTCTCTCTCATGATGGAATTCTTTCCTTCCTCATCTCTGCTTCCTAAGTTCCTTCAAGACTCAACTAAAATCTCACCTTCTATAGCAAGTCTTTACCAATTTCTCATCATTCTAATTACTTCCCTTTATTTATGATTTGTTATTTATCTTGCATACAGCTTGTTTGTACATATTTGTTTGCTTGTTGACTTTCTCACTACATTTTATGCTTTTAAAGGGCAGGGAATGTTTTTGCCTTTCATTTTGTCTCCAGCACTTAGCACAGCACCTGGCATATAGAAGGTACTTAATAAAGGCTTATTCACTAACAGACTAACCTTGATATTATTGAAAACACCTCTAGTGTTTACATATTACTGATAAGTTTTTGGTTACAGATACTTTTACTTTGTTTTTTTTGGAGGAAATTGGGATTAAGTGACTGAATCCAGATTTGAACTCAGGTCCTCTTGACTCCTGAGCTAGTGCTCTATCCACTGAGTCACCTAGTTGCCCCCACTATTAGTCTTATTAAAGAATGATCTATTCATTCTTTTTAGTGTTCTCAATCTAAGTATTACATTTTGTCAATAATTTGCATATCTTGATGTAATCCTGTGATTTTATTGTACTATTATTGATATAGTCTAGTTTTCCCAATATTAAACTAACCCAACCTAATTAATTAATCAAATCTGTTTTGGTAATCTCTTTGCTAATATTCTATACAACATTTTTGTGTCCGTATTCAATTAGAGATACTTTTTTCTTTTCTCTGCTCCACTTTCTCTGTTTTGGGAATCAGACCCATATTTGTCACACATAAGGGGCTTGGTAGAACGTTCCATTTTTCTATTTTCAAGCAATTTATTTGATATTAAATAAATTAAAATAAATAAATTAAATAAACAAATTATCTGACTATTTGAGAGCTTTCACATCTGTCCCCTTAGCAGTTTGTTTATGTTTTGTTCAATTTCTTTTTGTAAGATCAGGTTATTTAAATTTTCTGTTCTGTTAATTTGGTGATTTATATTTTTAAATATTCATGTTTCATTTATTGTCAGTTTATTTTAGGTGTTCTAAATAAGAAATATGCAAAACTTCCTTCCCACTCCATAAGATCTCTTTGCCCATGATCTACTTTTCTAAATCATTGGAGAAGAAGTGCGTTACAGTGGAAAGAGCACTGACACTTTAAAGAATGGCTGAGGAACTTGCAAGTTGTGTTACAGAGTGACACAGTTTGGGACTTAGAAGGCAGCTCATTGGCCATCAAGTCCAAATCATATCTGGGAAAAAAAGCCTTTTACAGTATTACTTTAGGAAATGTGCTGGAGAATGATTAATGAGAGAGGAAACTGGAGATAGGGAGATGAATTAGGATGCCACTGCAATAGTGTTGGAGTTTCTAAGAGTCATACATAGGAAGATAGCTATGTGAGTGGAGAGAAGGGGATGTGAGAGAGGTGGTAGAGGTAGATTTATAAGATCAGACAATTTATTGAATATGTAGGTTGAAGAAGAGTAAGGAATTTCTTAGATATTATAGTACTGGGGACTAGAAGGGATAATGATGGCCTCAACAAAAATTAGTCCAAAACAGCGAAGGGGGTTGTGAGTCAGTTAAAAATGAAGCTAGTTAATAGGCCTTTGTTATAACCTTGGGGGTGGAGGGCAACTAGGTGGCTTAGTGAATACACTGCAGGGTCTGGAGTCAGGAAGGCTATCTGTGTGATCCTGGGGCAAGTCATTTAACCTTAATTCTCTCAGTTTCTCATCTGTAAAATGAGCTGGAGAAGGAAATGGCAAGCCACTCCAGGATCTTTGCCAAGAAAACTCCAAATGGGTTCATGAAGAGTCAGATATGTTCATGAAAACAACTGACCTTGACTTTGACTGTTATAAAGGAGCTACTGATGGACTCCAATGGCTGGAGAGCTGAAGTTAGAGAAATTAAGGAAGGGAAAGGTCCTCAAGGCACAAACTGGGTTCCTTCTAGCAAACCACATCACTCTCCAGAAAACCATCTAGATGTCCCTGACATTAAGGAAAATGAAGACATAGAAACTGAAGTATAGAACCAAGGACATTATGTCTTGGGACAAGTTTTATAGACCCAGCCGAACCAAACTGAAAAGTTTCTGGATTATCTAAAATATTCCTTGACTAAACCAAGGGGCAGTGCTGTGGAAAAGAAATATGACACTTCTCTGATACTGGGAGTCACGTGGGTTGTGCAGGTATAGAAGAGGGAAACCAGTGTATTAGTTACTCCAAGGGTTGTACTATAAGTCCTTAAAAAGCACAGGAAATTAGTCATGTGACTGGGGATCATTTACCCAAGGTTTCTGAGTCAAGTGTAAACAGATTTAAGTACTAGAATGAAGCAGTTGCCTCAGGAATATTTAACTTGTGCTCTACTTCCCATCGTCCTTTACGAGGCAAATCAGTTACTTCCTATCTACTTGATTATAGCTCAGAACTTTTTAGTTTTATGTGTTTTTTTAAAAAGCTTTCTTGATTAGAGCTCAGAGCTCTAAATTAGGACATAAATAATTATTTTAGACTAAGGTTCAAACCTTTCCTATTTAGTTTTCTTTGTATGAAAGCTATTCACTACCTTCTTCCACTGCAAAGACATTGCAATGAGAACCATGGATCATATAAAATTGTGATTGTTCATTGTCTTATATGTAAACATTAGGAATCAGAAGAACTTAGAAAAACAGAGTAATGGCATAGAAAATACCTGCCAAAACAGTTGCATAGGGAAAAGAGAAAAGTAATTAAGCTCCACAGTCCTTTCACAGATCCAAAGGAGCAACAGTAGTTACCAGTTTTGCTTTAGTTTCTGGACTCTGAAAATATCTGCAGAGGCTTTTCTCTCTCTCTCAAAGCAGCAGTGCTGCTCTCTTCATACTTGCTCACTTCCCCAGAAATGACATCTAGTGACTTGTCTCTGCATCTTCTATGTCTATGCACGTATTTCCATGTGTTATTCTTTCTCAGAGAAGGGAGAAAATAACACTGTTTGTGACTATATATCCCAGAGTTCACACAATTAGGTCTCAGATTCTTTCCTGACTCACAAGAAAGTTGGTCTGAATATGTCGATATCCATAGTGATTGTTGTTGTTCAGACATATCTAAGCTATATGGCCCCATCATCCATGGCTTTTCTTGACAAAATTACTGGAGTGCTTTGTTTGACATTTCTTTTTCTAGTGTTTCCCCATTTTACATATGAGAAACTGAGGCAGATAGGGGTTAAGTGACTTGCCTGGGGTTACACAGTTAGCAAGTATCTGAAGCTAGATTTGAATTCAGATCTTCCTGACTAATTCTGGTGCTCTATCTGCGGCATCATCTATCTACCTTCTTAGATATATGCATACAAAAACACATACACAAATACATATGTGTGTACCTACACACAGGTTTAGGTCTTGGGAGTAGCCCTGGGGGAAGATCTCCTGATAGTTCACAGGATCACAGATCAAGAGCCAGGAAGTCATTTAATTTGATTTTCTCATTTACAAATAGGAAACCTGAATGAATCACTTAAGGAACTTTAGAGATACTGAATTCATATTATTTGATTATCCCTTGCCTTTGTAAAGATTCCAGGTTTTCAAAGCACAAAGAAATAGAAGGGACTAAAAAGCAGGGGAAAGTACACTGGATTTAGAGTCTAAGGAGTTCCATTCAAACCTTGTATCTACTACTGACTATATGTGTGACTGCAGAGCAGTCACTGAACCATTCTTGATTTCAGTTACCCGCATGTAAAAACAAATAAGGCATTGGACTTGGTAACTTATTCAGTTCCTTTCAGCTGTAAATCTTATGATTCTATAAGATCTACTTTGAAGAGATAACAACAAAACACAGTAAAATTCATTCATTTTATTTCAAAATCTTTTTAGTTGGTATTAATGCTTTCCCCTCCTCCTTCTTCAGTTTAAAATACCAACGTATTTTTTTTTTGTTTCAGGACCTATGAAACTGTGTGTCCATGTTGGTTCTTGCAGGATGTGCCTTAGATTCCTGATTTTTTCTGAGAATGAAGGCGAAAGTAATTTGTCTGTTTCATATATCTATAAAATTTGGTGATAATTGGAAACAAAATTCTCCACTGTGAATTTAAAGCTTCAGAATATAAGCACTGAAGGGCAAGAGCCTTATGATTTTCTTTTTAAATCAGAATACGTATTGTCATCCTCTAAATAATTCAAATTGTATAGTAGCAAAATGGGTTTCACAAAGGTCAGCTTCTTGCAAACTAATGTGATTTCATACAGCTATGAATGAATGGGTTACTCTATTATGCACAATTAAATTATCTTCATTTTCCTTGAGAAATCTTTGTTTTGACCTTCTCAGTAACCATATCACCTCATCTACTTGAATTATTTCTCTATTGACATTACTACATCATTATTTACTCCCAATTGAAACAGATTTGAGGTTCTTTGGTGCAGAGAAAACTATGCTAGATTTGGAGTCAGAAAGGCTCAGTTCTGTTACTTACTACCTAGGTAGCCTTGGACACGTCACTCAATTACTCCAGGACTCATTTCACTCATCTGTTATTACACAATGGGGTTGGACTAGGAGAACTCTTGCATCCTCTTCCAGTTGCAGCATGATGATTTTTGTGATGGTGTCGTGGAAATAATTCTGAACTTAGCCTCAGAAGAGACTTGACTTGGATTTCTTACTCAAATATTTATTAGCTTCCCTACCATGAGCAAATTTATTTTCTTCTGAAACTCAGTTATATGATCTGTAAATGGAGTTAGTGATGATACTGATCTCACAGGTCTGCTGCAAAGACCAAACAAGATAATGTGTAAGAAATATTTTGCAAAAGTCAGAGTGCTATGAAGTCAGTCTGTAAATAGTCTATTGAGTCCCTACTACATATCAGCTACTGTGCTAAGGGTTGGGGATACAAAAACAGACAAAGGACAATCCCCTGCCCTCAACGAGTTCACAATCTAATGATACAATATATGTACAACATATGTACAACATACAAATATGTTCAAACAAATTATACACAGAATAAATAAGCCATAATTCAGAGAGGGAAGGCTCTCCACTCAGAAGCTGAGCAAGGCTTCCTAAGGAAGATGAGATTTTAGTTGAGACTAAAAGAAAACCAAGGAAGGCAACAGACCTAGATGAGGAGGGAGAGAATTCCAGGTATACACAAATAAATATATGAATATTGCTTATCATCATTTTTCCCCAAGGGAGTATCACTTTCCTGAAAAGGATCCTGGATTTAGCTCACATCAAATGAATTCACCAGAGGATTTTGACCATAAAGAAAGGGGATCAGGCTTTTCTTGCTCTCTGTGGTTCATTGTGCCCTGACTTTCCCAGAGAAGAATGTTGGGAAACATATCTTAAATATAAATTATGTATAGTTCCTGTCTAGGATCTCTTTGAAAGAGATTACTTGGATTTTAGAAAAGTTACTAAATGTACAAAGTAGTAAGATAGGTAAAGGACAGCTCCTAGGAGGCAAAGTCTCCCTGCAGATCGAAGGACTGATGAATTGATATTTCATATTCATCTTGGATCTGTACTATCTAAGAAGCATTTCACTATATCTTTTGCCAACTGCCAGTCAGTACTCAGGGACTTCTGAACTTTTGACTTTACATGGTAGCCATCAAGACTAGAAATATTCATCTCAACATTGTTTTCAGTCATCAGTGTTTTGGAAAAGAAACACAAAGGAAAAAAGACACATTAAGGATTTGACATCCTGTCTCAGCCTTATCTAGGTAAGTACATGTATTTACTATCATATGGTTTAGTGGAAGAGAAATCATTAAAGTTCAAGGGAGGGCCGGTATTGTGCCCCAGAAAAGAGATTGTTCCCAAAGAGTAAGGAGTTTTTCATTTTTCATTCTTACCTTGTTTACTGAGGAGGCAATTCTTTATGGCCTAATTGCCAATCCTTTGTGAAATAGCCCTAAACCCAGGGACCAAGTAACTGGTTAGAAGACCTTGGAACAAACTTGCCCTTTGTAAGGAAGGGGTCCATCTACATAGAACTAAATCACTTACTCCATGGACTAGTCCCTTGTATTGAACACAGAAGACACATGCCCCTCAGCTACAGGTGTGGTTTGGGGAGGCCCCAAACCAATGATTATCATCCCCTAGCCAAATGTTGTTCAGTGGTTTTCAGTCATGTTCAACTCATTGTGACCTTATTTAGCGGTTTCTTGGCAAAGATACTGGAGTGGTTTGCCATTTCCTTCTCCAGCTCATTTTACAGATGAGGAATGGAGGCAAAAAGAGTTATATGTTATGTGACTTCTCCCAGGGTAACACAGGTAGTAAGTATCTGAGGCCAGATTCTTACTCAGAAGATGAATCTTCCTGATTCCAGGCCCCACACTCTATCCCCTGTGCCACCTAGCTGACCTGAAGCAATAGAAGATTTCTACTCTGGTTTTCAGTCTTTTCTGGTGGTAGAGCATTTCCAGCGTCAAACCTAGGTTTCATCATCCATGGAGGCTTACGTCTATCCTCTGCATTTGAAAATGTATCAGATTGAAAAAGGGAGGCCATATTATTGTGGTAATTACTTTTATACTTTTTGTAATTATTTTCAAAAGTAATATATTGTCTGAAATAAAATTTGATATCCTGTTGCTTTTAACTTGATTTGCATGTGTGTTTATGCATATAAAATGTTTTCTGGGAAATGCATGCATTTGGGCCTGTGACTGAGAGAGACCATTTGCCTGGAAAGCGGGAGAGACCTCGGTTCATACCCAGACCCTGCCACTTGACTAACTGCATGACCTTCGGTAGGGCTCTTATCCTTTCCTTGTCTTGAGAAAGTACTTTACATTATATGAATGATGAAGCAGTATGTAAATACGAGTTGTGATTATGACTATGTGTATCGCCAAGGCAACGTTCACAGCACTGGTTGTGACGAAGAACATGCCAGTGTAGTTCTCAATCACAAAGTATAACAGACTTTCCTGGTAGAAGGCAGAAGAAAAGCATTGATTCAGACACCAGAAAGCAAAATCCCCAAATCAGAAAGCCAAATTCAACATAGTAGCCAAGAAGTCAATACACATTAGCAAGGGCACAAAGCCATTCCCAAGCTTCTCTGCCCCTTTGCACACTCAGGAGCCTAGTTGTCTGCCTCTGTGTCCTCTCTCTCTTTCTCCACCCTAACTGCTCTCCCTCACTTCCTTAGTTTTGTTCTACCCTTCCTGTTCCTTCTGTTCAGCTAGGTTCTCCCACCACACGTGACTTAGGCTTCCATGTGATTTAAGCAGGTCAAGCAGTTCTATTAATGAAACGGAAAGATTTTCCATTTAAATTACCATTACACTATGATATTGGGGTCTAAGGCCAGATTACAGTGAAGTACAGGAAAGAAATCAAAGTTTGTCAGGAAATGAAAATTAAATGGGTGGGAATGGGGTGCTTAGTGAAAAGGATCCTAATGAGAAGAGGCAGAAATCAGGGTGCTATGTTAGCACAGGTGGCTGAGATCATATTGTGCAGGACTGCATAGTAGAGATGTGACAATAATAGAGAAGTGGCAAGATGTCTCCTTGTCTTCAAGTTGTGTATTGCTGAGGCATCCCCCATCTTTGGAGGGGAGGTGCATTTTCTCAATTCCCCACTAACCCCCAGGACAAGCCTGGTTATGAGAATTATATGACATTCTGTCTCCTTATTATATTGGTTTGCAGATAATATTATCACAGTTAGTGGTTTTTAATCAGTGCCCCTGGCCTGGAGAATTTTAGTAGAACATCAATTTTTCAGCATCAGAGAATTCAACAAAATAAATTAATATATATTGAGTCAAAACTTCCTTGCCTCATTCATTTCACTTATCCTTTTAACACTCTCAACTCTATGCAAACATGAATTTCTACTTGTCTTTGATCAATTGCCTGTTTTGTTGTTCAGGCATCCTGTCAACACGAATCATTAAGAATTTAAACAATTTCTGCCTTGCCTTCAATCTACTCAAATGCATACGTACTTTTTCTTGCAGATTTTTTATACTGCTAGATTACTGCATTTATCTTTACTGATTTGTGGGTGTTTTCTAAAGGTCCTGTGTGCAAAGGTGAGCATGAGCCTGTGCTTCTGTATCTTGGCCTGCACATGGACTGAGCTAGCCCCAAAACTGATCACATTTGTGAAATTGTACTGAGTTTTAAATGGTCCTAAGTCTATCTTTTCAGTTCCAGCATAGACCAGGGTGATGTTATATGGTTGTGAATCTATGCTTTTAGAAGAATAGCAATTTCAGGTGATCTGAAGGGTAATAGAAAATTGCATAATGGGCAGACTGAGCGATAAAATCAATGATGATGTGTGAATAAGAAGTGGTTTAAAAGATCAAGGATATAGATTAAAAAAGGACATGCTAAAATGGTAGTTAACAGAGGGACGAACTGAAGACTGTATTGCCATCTGAATTCTAGTGCTATTTCTCATTTTCTTTTTAGATTGTATATAATTTTTTTGTATATTTTATTGTATGCTATCTCCTCTTAGATCATGAACTCCGAGAGCACAAGGATTTTTTTTTTTGTCTTTGTATCCTTAGAGCTTAGCACAGTGCCTGGCACGAAGTAGGCATTTAATAAATGCTTCTTGAGTGACTGACTAAATTGTTGTTCCCAACAAGAAGGGCTTTACTGTTCTACATGGAAATTACTGATAGTCATGGATATAAAAATCAAAGAGGCTGAGGACCCCCAAGTATCATCAATTAAGCTGTCTCTCTCTTCTGTCTTTCTAGTTATAATCTATCAACCAAGCTATCTATTTGTCTCTCTGTCATCTCTCTCTCAAGATCTAGATATATAGATATAGTTTGAATCTATACTTTCATTTATTTGAGAAACTCCTAGTGTGAGAACTCTGCTGAATCAGATTATAAATTTGCATAAAGTTTTTAGCATACTTGCTTTCCATCAAAGTATACATAAGTCTATGAATGAATAGAAAAAGAAATGATAATTATTTAAAAAAGCATAGCATGGATTCATTTATAACTTGCAATGCCAAACTAACTGCATTTCCATTTTTGAATAGGTTTGCTATAAACTTGCAAATCATGGAAATGATATTGATATGGGTTACTGAGATTTTAGCAAAGAGTTTGATAAACTACCTTATGCTGGATATGGAAAAAAATGTGAACCATATAAAATCTGATGGATTCAAAACTGTATGAATGTCTGAACTCAGAGGCTTGATATCAACATGATAGGGGTCTTTAATTGAGTACCACATTAATGCAGGCTTTAGTTTCTGATGTATAGATTTAAAAACAATCAAACCAGTGATTTGGAAAAAGAGATGGATGGCATCCATTTCAAATTTGTAGATTTTTCAGTGGGTATGTTTAGTCTGGTTAAGAGAAGGCTCTGGGAGGAGAGTTATCTTTAAGAAGGTACTATAATAAATAGATTCAACTTCTTTTGTTTAGTCTTAGAGGAAAGAATGAAAGACAATGAATTGGAATTACAAAGAAACAAATGTTGACTTAATCTAAGTAAAAATTTCCTGACAGCTATCCAAATGTCATATGACTTGCCTTCAGAGAGAGTGAATTTGTTCCTTATTGATAGTCTGCAAACAAAGTTTCTACTTTTTTAGGTGTGTTATATTAGAGATTCTTATTCAGGTATTAGCAAGCCCACCCTGAGGTCCCTTCCAAACCTGAAGATTCTGTGTGATTCATCTATCCATCTGTCTGTCTTGTCTGGCCATCTATCTGTTTATCTATCTGTCTATCTATTTGTCTATCTATTTATCTATCCACCTAATCTATCTCTCAAGCTTAAATATTGTAAATAATTTTCTTTGTAGTACATTGATTTCTTGGTTTACAAATCATATTAAATAAATTATCTTTTTATTTACTAGGCAATTAAAGGGACTTAATATATGAAGAGATATGAAATAACTAGATACTTTTGGAAAATACATTTTTACAGTTTATTAAAGAAATAATATTTGATTAAGATACACATGCCTATTTGTATATACACATGCATGCTTATGCATATATATCACATGCCCTCATATACAGTGTTTGCAAATAGTGTACATGTAACAGTGGTAGGCAAAAGGTTCCATATTATATACGTAACATGCTACGTGGGTCAACCAACTTCACTTATTGGTTACTCCCTCCTCATAGTTTGTTACTTGATTCATTCCCTTATTTAATTTGATTCTCATGGAGTCTAGAATAACTATCCAGGGATATATTTGCATATTTCCTCATTAATTAATAGAATTTAAGCAAATTTCTTCAATGTTATTTATTTGTTAAACTGGAGAAAATGTCATATCTCTTATATTAAGTTCCTTAATATCCTAGTAAGTAAAAATTAAACTACCAAGTATATGATTTGCTAACCAGGAAATTAATAGTATAACAAGAAAATTATTTATAATCTTTACGCTGTGAGAAAAATTATAGCCAGAGTTACTTCAGATCTTAAACTAACAGCCTTCACTTCTGAAAATATAGTTCTGCTATTCAATTCACTGAAGATAGTCAAGCAAGCTGCTTTTCAAGAATTCACGTCAGCCTCGTCACAAGATAAAGATTAAAGCAGTTCTATCAAGAAAGGAGACTTCTTTCTTCTACCTCTCTCTTTATCTTCTGTAGTTTCTTTCCAGTCATGACAGGGAATGACTCTTTATCTTCTCTCAAGCCATTCCTCTTAATAGCTTTTCTCCATACTCCTTACAACATTCTTTTTAATAATATTTCTTCATAAGAGTTGGCAGTTCTAACAAGAAGAAAGTTTCTCATCACCTTCTTTCTTTCTGTCACCTCTCTCTTTTCTCAGTTTACTTCATAGATCTTTATTAACCAAAGGGAAAAGACGTACTTCTTGACTCCATCGGGATAAGGACCTCATAGAGTGACAGTTACAACTACAGCTCCTGGCTTCAGTGATTTTGACGTGGTATAAATGGCATTTGTATCAGATCTAAAGATGCAAAAAAGATAGAGGGAATAGCTGATGCACTAATAACAATGTTAGAATTAAAAAAGACTAGTCTAGAATGGTGAACCTAAGTAATAAAATAAAATTTAAATGTAGAATTCTAAAGATTTACATTTGGGTAAAAAAAAGTACTTCATAAATATAATGTTAGAGAAATATATCTAGAAAACAGTTCATCTGAAAGAGGTTCGGGGATTTTAGTGGACTAAAACTCAGTAAAAAAGAGGTGACATTCAAAGAGAGACCGAGTGTCCATCAGGTAGGTAGGTGGCTCAGTGGACACAGTGCTGGGCCTGGAGTCAGGAGGACTTGAGTTCAAATGAGGTCTCAGATTCTTCTCTAGCTGTGTGACCCTGGGCAAATCACTTAATCTCTGTTTGCCTTAATCCACTGAAGGAGGAAATGGCAAACCATTCCAGAACCTTTGCCAATAAAACCCCATGGATAGGGTGGTCTATGGGTTCATGAAGATTCAGATATGGTTGAACAACAATAGTACATCACTAGGAAGGTGATAGTCTTGATAAATACTGCTCTGGTCAGACCTAGTCTGCAGTATTTTGCTTTGAGTGACACATTTTAGGAAAGGCTTTGATAATCTCAACAAGTATCTAGATAATTGTGATCAGCATGGTGAAGTCGTGTTGTATGAAGATTGGTTGATGGAATTAATGATATTTATCATGGAAAAGAAGACTTAAGAGGGAAAAGATAGTTGCCTTGGAGCATTTTAAAGGAAATGCTTCTGAAGAAGAGATATTAACTTTATTGTCCTTGGTCTGAGAGGACGTTAATAGGAACAATTGAAACTTTTAAAGAGAAAATTTTGGCCTGAAAAAAGTAATTTTGTAACAGTTAGAGCTGTTCAGAAGCAGAATGGATTCCTCACTATTTGAGGTGTTTAGTTTGTAAAACGCAAATTACCCTGTTGAGTATATTTGTAGAGACAATTCTTATTCAGATCCATGTTGGATTGTATAACCTGTGACACGCCTTCTACTTCTGACTCTTGATGATGAAATAGTAATACTTTTTTCCTAAGAAACAGAGCTGCCTCTCCCTCTGGGACTTCCCTTAGTGCTTGGAGCTTTCTCATCCTAGAAATCCTTCTGCCTTGGCAACCTCCTTCTCCTATTGATCAGTTCCTTACAAAAGGCCTTCATTTTGGTGACTGGATCAGGTCAGCTATGCCTCATTTATTCATTCCTCAACCCAAATCAACAGACTATATCTCTATGCTCCAGAAAGGATACCTTCTCTCCTTCCCACTACCTTTTCAACTATCTTTATGTATTGTCTTCTCCTTTACAATGTAATCTCCTTGAGGGGAATGGCTAATTTTCTTTTTTGCTTACATTTTCATTGCCAAGAGTCTTTGGCACTTGATCATGTATCTATTCCCTTGTTCTGCTTTCTGAATTCGGTTTGTTCAGTTATGATAGAGAATTGGTAGAAAAAAAGGCCAAAGATCCTAAAATTAATATTGTTATTAGACACTCCTCTTCCCCCACCCAATTTCATTAACTGCTTGTTTTAGTATATGTTCTTTTGTTTAATTGACCAATAAATTTATGAGACCACTATTGGGGCAAATGAGACACATCCATCTTTTCATTCTTGATATATGTGGAATCAACAGCCATAAGGGAGTTGCTGTTAAATAAGATAGTTTGTAAGCTATTCTAAAAAAGCTTTTTTTATTACTGCCTTTGCTCTTTACATTAATTTCATTTCAATCCTCCTTCCCCTGATTGAACCTATCCTTGTGACAAAGAAAGGTGAATATGCAGTGATGCAATGCAGCAACTGACAATATGTACAATACTTTGTACTCTTAAAATGCAATATGTTTTTTCATAAAACTCTTTCTAATTTTAAATTTTTTTTGGCTCCAATTCTGTTGTTTCCTTTTTCAGAGAATCTACTGATATAAAGTGTGAGAGAGTCAACATTTCATCCACTAAATTCTCTAACCTATTGTTCTACTTTCTAATTCCTTCCATAAGACATCTAATTTCTTCCTTTAATTTCGATAATTTTACTTGTTCACTTCTACATCCCTCTCTAGCCTCTACTCTTTACTCTCCCCGGATTTCTTTCTCCCCTTCTCTACCATGGCCCCAGTGGTATTACTCCCGTCCCACTTCAGGTTCTTTTCATGTGTGCTTATTACTATTTGCGAATAGTTTTGCCCTGTGGTTTCATGGTTAGCAGCCCTCATGCCCTGTATAAATCTCAAAATCTAACTCTCTTCTAAGCCTTTAATCTGCTTTACTTTTCTAATTCTATCATTATCTACAAATCTGGTAATGATTCTGATTGGACTTGATTTGTAATGATTTGGTAATGATTCAGACACATGGGTGAGCCATACTTCCCACATTTCTTCCACAGGAGGACAGTTTCTTTCCAGGAAAAATTATTTAGTCTACCAATGTCCCCGTTGTGAAATACATGACCTTGGTCTTGCCCATAGGTGATATTGCTCTGATTCAAGGGATCTAAACCTTGTCTCACTTATATCCAACATGCATTACTGCTATGGGGAATGCTACTTCTAGCTCATAGACATGTGAGTTGTCTTTGTGCTTTATTTTTTTACATAGAAAATCTGATTTCAGCCTTAAAAATGAGGCTTCTGTTTCCGACAAATTCAGTTTCTTCACTGAAGCATTCCCTTTGTTCATTATGGTTGCAATTTTCATGAAGAACTTTGCACATGGAAATTTGGAAGCTAATTTCCAGTACTCATGTCCAACTGAGATTTTGTCAGGAATTTTTGAGACATCAAAATTGTCTGATAATTCATAGAGTATGTCCTTAGTGGATTTTTGTTTGTCCCTACAAACTTTTGTGCAGTCCCTCAAATCTTTTAAAAATTTCTTTTTAAAAACTTTCTTAATTTTCTCAGTCTTATACTTCATCTCCATGACTAGTATTAGTAATAATCTACGTGTTTTTTGCCCATTACATGGCTTATCACATGTCCCATTTTCAAAATATTAGCTCGTAGTGACAGTATTTATGAGACTGATGTTACTTTAAAGATTCAGCATATAGTGCCATATGCACTAAAACACTGACACAATGAATTAGTGATAAACATTAGCACATAACTGAAAAAAATAGCTTTGTAATTAGTAGTGTTGGAAAGATACATCCAAATACCAACGATTGGTATATTACTAAGTAATAGCACCTAAGCCAATAACAATGGTACTTGCAAATCGTTTCGGGAAAATACATATTTGTTGCATCACTGGCATCATTGGAAAGCAGCAGACCTTTGCATTTATGTTTGTAATCTGAAAGCCACAGATTGAGTTTGACAGAGGAAAATAACCAGAAGACACTTAAACAAATATGAAACAAAAACAAACCAACCTCTCCCCAAGAAAAAAATAGAGGTAGAATTTCATAAAACTGCAGAGGGAAAAATTCATTGCCAAAATTTCTGAATCAAAAATAAAAATAAAAAATTCTTTTGAAAAAAGCAAGAAAAAAAGAATTAGATTCATACAGAAGCTCAAAAACATAAAGTTGAAAGAAAACTACATAATATTTTTTGACAAAACATACTACCCGAGCAGAAATATAAAATCTACTTGTAAAAAAGTCAAATAATAGAATGAAAAATTATTCCCCAAAATAGTTCTCAATGTAACCACCAGATGGTGCTAGCGAACCAGATAGGTCAAACCACCACTCATTTGCCTGGATTCCTGTTTATACATACCTGGGAAAGTCACTCCCCTTCTGGAGTGTGGCTTTCCTTTTAAACCAGCACATGGTGCCTCCTAGAAGAAAGGGAAAAATGGTGCCTACTTTCAGTTGCTTACCTGCCTCTTAGGTTGTACCAGATCAGTTAGGGTTATCTTTCTCCCCAACCCTGGATGGCAACGCAAATTAACAAACTCTGATTTCTATTAAACATGAGACTGCAACACCCCTAGTCATTTTTTTCTTGGGCAAAAATCCAAAATGAGTTTATAAAAACCTCAATTATTTGTGTCTCTTTCACTTTCAGGTTATTCCACCTTTTAAAAATCTCCCAGAACATATAAAATAAGCAGAACTGGCACAGATTGATAGTTAGCTGGTTTTATACACTTTCTTATATAAGAAAAAAAACACCCAAACTTCTGAAAGAAATGAGTTCCAAAATTAACTTCTCTGTCTGTAGCCTAAAGAAGATCTTTCATGTCTTTATCCCTCCATCCCCAACTCACTCCATCTCTGGGTGAGAGATGGTCAAAGGGGAAAGCTGTGGAAACAGATAATAGGGAAATAAGTTTCCTCTCCCAGGAAAGTGCTGGGGGACACACCCAGCTTGTCCCATCAATGAACTTTCATTAGGTCTTGCCCCATTGTCACTAGCTTTCTCTTGATCGCCCCCTTTCTGCATGGTGTTTTCCTGTTTCTTCTTGACACAATCAAGGGAGAAATGGCTGCTTAGCCAGTGCTTAATTCCATGCTGGATAAATACTTCGTAGCTGCCATTCTCCATCATTTACAAGGCCAAAAAATCTCTTACCTCTCCCATGTATATGTAGTACATGCTGGGGAGTGGAGAGGGGAAGAGAACCTGTCACCTTCTTTAAAACCAGTGAGAACTGGAGGATGCTTCCGACAAAAGAACACACACCCTGTCTAACTTTCAAACCCCTAATTCTTAGAGCTCTAGAAACTGGATTACAACTATATTTTGACAATTAATTTCAGAATCTGTTATTTTGTGCAATCCAATGATTAGGACAAAGGTCAAAATCAACACCAAATTAGAAGTATAAAGATTAACAAGAAAAAGAAAACCACTGAATGAAATTATAATAGCTCAAACTATTAAAATAGTTTAACTCTAAAAAGAATAAAAATAAAGAGACTCATAATTATCAATTCTATTTTAAATGTTTAATTGATACCTTTTATAGTGCTATCTATTTTAATTACTTCTCCCTCTTTGCATAGCATATATCTTTCTTAAGATTAGAGAGTTCAAGCTAGAGTGACAGTAGAAGTTATCTAGTACAACTGAGGCTCTGACATTTTAAAAGGTTTGCCTAAAGTCCAGTAGCTAGTAAGCAGCCAAGCCAAGATTTGAATCTGGGCTCTCTGAGTCCATATTCAGTTCTCTTTCCAGTAGCCCACATTGGCAACGAAGTACAGTTAAGCCAATCAAATGCTGACCAGGCCTGATATAAGAAGCTTAATTTTGCTCCTGTAGTCAATTACCTCTCTAAAGGTCATTGGTCAGTTTTCTGGAACTGGTCACTCATCCAATCTGAGCACTGATATTCTTCAGTATTATTTTCCTTCACTTTATTGTGAACTATGTAACTGTGGTTATTATGTATATTGTGCTTTCAGTCCTGTTTACTTACTTCCCAGTAAGAGAAGTAAGTACTTCTCTATCTAACTTCATACAAGCATAACATGACCTGGCAAGGTATGTACAGATATTCTCTGGTTGCTTCTGTTTCACCATGTGGGAGCACTGGGGCTGTTTTTGGCCAGGTGCTAGCCCGTTGCTGAAAGGACTTCATGTTTTAGTAAGATATGAAACCCTAAGCAGACCCTTAGTCCTGCCCCCTTCTCCATGTAAGCACGAGGACAGTGGGTGTTCTATAAGAAGAAACAGCTTCCACTTAAGGTCTCATTGGTTCTAACTCTTCAGGTGGCAATATGTAATTATAGTGAGGCATGGGGAAATACAGGGTCCTTTTCTACTTTGGTGATCCTGCCCACATGCCCCCTATAACCAAGCACTAGGTCCCTAGCATCTTCATCCTCTCTTATGTTTCCTTTCATCTATGACCTTGTGGGTTAGAAAGGTCTATAGATCTAGTGGTGGCAGTGTCCATAGGAGACCTTTGATTGAGGTTGTGGCAGAGGAAAGGGTGAGCTGGCAGCAAGGAAAATCTCTGGAGGAAAGGACAGTGCTCAGATTAGGTGAAATCTAAATGGTCTGATTAGCAGAATTGCAAAACTGCTTTATGCTTTGGTATGCCTTCAAGATGATTGTAACTAGCTATAGCTATAAGTTAAATGATAAGTTTTGTTTGCACACTAATTCTTTAATGGTTAGAATACATTTTTGTGTGTAGGAATAAATTGTCTGTCTTGTGCTCAACTCATATATTGCACATTTAGTGTCTTTGTTACTTTACTCCATTTGGGGGACCCCTAGAATTCAATCATTATCCCTAGAAAAATGGGAGTTTGCTAATAGGCCACACAGGCAAAAAACAAGCTGACATTGTTAAAAAAAATTTGCATTACAAAGTATAAGAGCAAAAGCAAAATACAAAGCAAAACAAAAAACTCCCCTAGATAGCAATAAAATATTAAATTCAGCTTCAGTCAACCACATCAAGTTGGAAGAAAACAATATAAATTTTCAGAGTGTATTATCAAAGCAATAGTAGAATGTGTAGAAAATGGAGCTCTCTCTTATTAGAAGCTAGGCCCCCTAGGACAGAAACAAACAGTAATGGGTACAAAAAAGTGAGGGACTCATGCCCCAGACTGTGGGTTCAACTGAATGGTTTCTCAGTTCTAGGAAAGTCTGTCCAGGTTTGTCTCAATAGTTGCATTTAATATTTTCTTACAGGATAATGTTATTTCACTAAATGCATTTGCCACAGTTTATTCATTCATTTCCCAATGGATGGGTACCTAGTTTGTTTCTAGTTTCTTGTTAACAAAAAAAAGTTATTATGGAATCTTTTGCTGTCCTTTCAACTTTCTTGGGATTAGGTTAGTAAATGAACAATGTTGATCTTGCCAGGTTAAAGGATATGAATAGTTTAGTGACTTTTAGAATATTTCCAGAATGCCTGACCCAAATTACATACCTAAGGCTATTAGTTTCTTTGCCTTTCTACAACTCTCTAAAATGGATTATTTCTGTCTTTTATTATTCCTGCTATTTCTTAGGTTTAATTTATGTACCATAATTCCCATAATCTCTTGATCAAAAAAGCCCAGAAACCCCATTGACTAGGATATACTTACACTTCTTGCCAAGTAGTGGATTATGGTAGCTAAAGAACCTACTAGCTTAGATTACAAACTCTTCTGAGAAACAGTATCAAGAAGGATGATGGAAAGTTATATGCAATATTTCCCTACAAAATACTGAACAGCAATGGAGAGAGAAAAGTCTACAGAAAAAGTCAACTAAGCCAAATCTACCTGAAGTAGTTATACAATTGTTTGTCCTTCATTCTCAAGAGAACTGATGACGTCAGGAAGATGATGTCTTGACTTGCAAGTGAATTGGATTTAAGTAGGAGCTATGCAGGATCATCAACCACACTCTCTCCTCCAGAGTCATCTGTGTCATCTGGCAAGCTATAAGACAACTGGTGATGGTCTAAGATGCAGAGGGAGGTCTTGGCATTCTTAAACTAAGGTCTTTTCTCGGGTCTTATGGGTAACACCCATTGAAGTAATTAAAGGCTGGGTAAGAATTGAACTCATACATCTAACTGCAGAAGAGGACAACTCATCTGCTAATATGTTTTCATCATTAATAGTAGCAGAACTACCACATTTGGACTGGTCACCAGTGCACTTAAACAATTATATGAGGAAGCTGTGAAGATAATGAATACTGACCAAAAGCCTATAGACAGAATCCTTATTAGAAATGAAATAACTGTTGTTGTTTAGTCACCCCATTTTGGGTTTTCTTGGAAAAAATACTGGAGTGTTTTGCCATTTCCTTCTACAGCTCCTTTTACAGATGAGGAAACTGAGGCAAACTTGCTCATGGTCATATAACCAGTAAGTGTCTCAGGTCAGATTTGAATTTAGGAAGATTTGTCTTCCTGACTTTAGATCCAGTATTTATCCTGTGCTTCACCTAGATGTCCTAATATTAAAGGTATCTACTTTCAAAATATGAAGGGAAAAATTTTAAAAAATAGAAAAGCATGGTTATTATTACAAACCCCTCAAACCAAAGTTGATTGTGAAGATATTGGAATCTACTAATTAATTGTAATTGCTATTAATCTGTTGTCACAAAAGACAATAATAGATCTGGGGTAGCTTGTAGCCCTTCTGTCCCATCCCTGTTATATCCCATAATCCCATGACAGAGATTTCCTTGTAGATGGTAAGGTCCTCCAGAAACTCCTATTTGTGAATTGCAATATCCTGATTATGTCAAGTCATGGAACACTACAGTACGTGACCGCCTTTATGACATCCAGTCATACAAACTTTATCGGTTTAGCAATCTACACAGAACATAAATTTTGCCTAAATGATCTGTTCCTAGAATTGAATGGAGAATGAGTAGGCTTGATAGCATTTGGAAAATTGTTTAGCACTTTCAAAAATTCCAAGGTGTTTTCTTACTCAATATTCTGCCAGTGATATTCTATTATTGAAAATCATGTAATACCAGGTCTTCAGAGGCATACAAATTTCAGGTGAAAAGATGTGTGACAGGGATAAGTAAGACAGTTTATTGTCAACTACAACTTCCATGCGAAAAGTGATGGAAAATATGTGAACAATAACATGTGAATCCACTGATAGTCTTGTCTTTTTAATTACATGAAATGGATTCATTATGATTTTTTCTAATTCTAAGTGTCCCTTTGGGAATCAGATTGGTGTAGACCAAATGAATATGGTAATTTTGGTGTATTATAATTTTTATTATGTTAATGTATACCAGGCATGAACATTGAATATTTCTCCATGTCTTTCAACCTTTTTTTATTTCTGTTATAATATTTAATTTTCATTTTACATATATCTCAAGTTTGCCCTAGTAAGCTAACTCCCAGATATTTAACAAAATTGGTTATCATTTGAAATGGAATTTCTCCTTAAATCTTTTCCCCCAGGTGTATGTTAATAATACACTTAGATGTTAATGATTTTCCTGGATTTCTTTGCTCTTGCTACTTTGATGCAATTATTAAGTATCTTGGTTAAACTAGGTGGTATAGTGGATACCCTAAGTAAATCATTTACCTCCATTCTTTCATCTACACAATAATAGCACCTACCTCACAGAGTTGTGATGATAAAATGAAATAACACATATAATGTCCTTTGCAAACGCTAGCAATACACATATACATATGTATATATATATACATTCTCATATATATTATATATTTATGTATACCCGTTTTATAAGGATATTTAAAGCAACAACATTATGTACAGAGATATTTTTTTCTCTTCCTTCCTTATACTTATTTTCCTAACTTCTTACTCTTATATTAGGATTAAAACTAAAGGGGTAGCATGGTAGAGTGTTTGATTTGGAGCAAGGAACTTCAGGTTTGAAATCTTGCCTCTGATACATTTCCTATTTCTTCACTGGTGGGTGACTTACACAATCTCTCAGAGACTTGGACCACCTTCTCCCCACAATGGCAAGTGATAACTCCTTCCCCAATTTTTAATAGCACTTCACTTAAATTTCTGTTTTGTACTTAACTGATTCTCTTCATGATGGCTATTCTTGAATGTCTCCTTCCCTTTTCTTAAATGTTAAGTTCTTTGATATCAGGGACTGCCTCTATTGTCTCTTTTGCACAGAGTAGACCTTTAATAAATATTTGCAGGATTGAATTGAGTGCTGCATGACAAGTATCATAGAGCTTAGCTCTGGTCTGGGCTGCTACTCTGAATGTATCACCATGTTTTAGGTCCTTAGCACAGGAAGTTTTGATTTCATTATATGTCAGGGTAAATGAACTCTCTTAATAAAAAAGTAAAAATACCATGAAAAAGGGAGTATTGCTATCTCCTTATTTAAATATTGGATACCATCTTTAAAAAATCATTATATTTTTTATTACATAATAACTGATGGATAAAGAAATTATGACATAGCCAGTGTCATTGACATCAAGGTGATAAGCTCCTTCATACTAAACTAAGGTAGTTTTCAGAAAGTAGATACAGTCTGTTTCTTGGATTTTGCTCAGTCTGTTAACCTTCCAGAATTTGCAATCTATTTGCATGGCCATTGAGAATCAAAGGTAACCTCCATGACACAATGAGGCAACAAAGTAGGACTTTGAAACAACTATCCATCTTTTTAAAAGCTAACATTCCTTTCGGTAATGTAGGCTGTTAGCCATGAAATGCTTCTGAAGAATTGAAGTTGGATAAGAGAGCACATGTTAGTTGTGTGTTGACTGTAACATGTTACAAATGACGAAGTATGCAAAAGTGGTAAAAAGGATGTCATCAAGAAAACATATGTGTAAGGGTACACCCTTTGAAGATTCTAAGAGGCTTCATTTGCTATTTTCAGAATGCTGGTAAAAAGTTCTTTTAGAGTTTGAGTGCCCTTATTTGCATATGAAAAGTTTAGGAAAGCTCTGAGTAGTTAGCAAAGACCATAACTTTGCCCCTGTTTATAGATTTTATCTGTTTCTTTTCTCAGCCAACTTATTTACATGGATAAAAAGGAGAGATTTAGAGCTGTAAAAACTGGGAAACATCAAACCCCAGAACTATTGAGTGATTACTGAAACACATCGTCATTGCCTGGTTTATAGCCTTGAATATAGAGATGAACATTTGGAAACTATATAGTCCAGTTACCATAGCCTGGTTCTTTCTGGGAATGAGGAGGAAGTGAGGATATTTCCTAAGAGGAGATGAAACTTTTAAATTAGGCCCAGTTCTATCACAATATGGTATTACACAAGTGAGGTAAGATTTCTGGGCCAAGGTATACTCCCCTCTAAAGTTTAAGGGATTAGATTAGATTAGTTATCAAAGTAGATTAGATTGGCAGATATCATTGTTGAACTATTATTAATGATATTTGAAAAATCATGGAAAATGGGATCTATACCACAAGATTGTAGAAGGGCAAATGTGCTGATCTGAAAGACAGAGACACACACAGAAACACATGGATACATACATAGAGTGTATACTACAAGTCAGTGAACTTGAATTTTTTTCCCTATTATTTTTAAAGGGATGGATGGCCAACCTCTAGAAAGGAAAAGCAATGTTTCCAAAGAGCCAGAAGTTTTCATAAAGAATGGGTTATATTAGATGAAATTAATTTCCTTTTTTGACAAGATTACTAAAATAGTAGCTGAAGGGATTGTTAAGGACATAGTTTACCTAGATTTTAGCATAATTTTGCTAAAGTATTTCATACTATTATAGAAGAGAAAAGGAAGAGATTTTGATTAGACAACACAACTAAATACAAAATCACTTGGATAGTTGGACTCAAAGAATAGTTGTTAATAGGGTGATGGAATTGTAGTACCCCAAGGATCTGTGCTTGGCCTTTGATTATTTATCATTGATAATTTAACATTATCAATAACTTGAATAGAGGCATAGCCATTAGATTTGCAAACAACACCAAGTTGGGAGAGAGAGCTAACAAACTTTATCATGAAGTCAGATCTAAAAGAATATTGTCAGGCTATTTTAACTAAATCTAATAAAATGAAATTCCACAGAGACTTGAGTGTTTAAATGGACTGCAAGCAAAATATATTAGCTAATATGATTCTGAGCTGCATTAATTGGGACAAAGCTAGTGATATGGATGTGATAATCCTACTACCTACTGCGCTCCTGTATTGATAATGAATTTTTCTTATTGTTAATGTAATTTTGCTTCTTAATGGGAAGATCTTTCCTATCCATTAATGTTCCCGTGTGACCTGTTTAAGTCATATGGAAGCTTGAGTCACATGAGTGTAAGTCACATGAAACAGGAAGAGGTGGGATAGGAATAGGGAGGAGGTAGAGCTGGAACACAGCTGAGAGGAAACTGGTCAGCAATCAGAACTGAGAGAAAGAGAGAGAAAACAGGAGGTTACCTAGTGTGAGTGAGAGAGATTGTTTGTGATTTAACGGAACTGGTTTGTGGGAAACATACAGAGGGAAGGCTTGGGGCTGATGTTACCCTCTGCTTTGTTATTGTGTATAGATTTGTTACTATGATGGATTTGGCTTTCTAGTATCTGAATAAATGTTTTGGTTCTGTCTTCCATGTAGAAAGTCTGTTGTATTTTGTGATTCAGAATTGCACCAGCATATTCACTGCTGTGGTGAATATTGCTTTGGTGCTACAGCTCATCAGAAATCTTCTGGAATATTGTATTTGGTTTGTGTATCATGGTTTAAGAAAGATATTGTTAAGCTGGAGAGTCCTCACATGAGGACCAATATGGTAAAGGATGAAGTCTGTGACCTAGAGAAGAGAAGGCTGGGGAAAGGGAGACATGGTAAATGTCTTCAAGTGTCTGAAGGATTGTCAAGTGAAGAAGGGATGAAGTTTTCTCTAGGTGGCCTCAGGGAGTAGAACAAGAAAAAATGAGTAGGAGTTGCAAAGAAGCAAATGTAGGCTTGATGCCAGAAAAACCTTCCTAATAGCTAGAGCTATCCAAAAGTGTGGGGCAGCTAGGTGGCACAGTGGATGGATTGCCAGGCCTGGAATCAGGAAAACTCATCTTCCTAAGTTCAACTCTGGCTTCATACACTGTGACCCTGGGAAAGTCACTTAACCCTGTTTGCCTCAGTTTTCTCAACTGTAAAAATGAACTGGAGAAGGAAACAACAAACTATCTTACTAAGAAAACCCAAAATGGCATCATGAAGAATTGGCTCCAGTTGAAAAACAACCATACAATAACAATGAATCCAAAATTGTAGTGGGCTGCCTTGAGAGGTAGTGGTTCCTCACTCCTTGAAGGTCTTTGTGCATGATCTGGATCAGACCTGGTCAGGTGATATTATAGTGGGGATTTCTTTTCCATAGATTGGACTAAATGGTAATTGAGATCTCTTTCAACTCTCAAATTCTGTGATCTGGGAATTATAGAAAGTCCCTTTCAACTCTGAAATCACATAATTTTTTCTTTATTTTTAATTTTCAACATTTTACTTCCATAATTTAAAACTTGCCCCCTTCCTCCTTCTTCCCTCACCAAGACAGACTGTAATCTGATATGGGCTCTACATATACATTTCTGTTAAACATATTTTCACATTAGTCATGTTGTATAGAAGAATTATAATGAATGGAAGAAACCATGAGAAAGAAAAAACAGAACAAAACAAAACAAAAAAAGAAAACAGTCTGCTTCGCTCTGCATTCAGACTCCACAGTTCTTTCTCTGAGTGTGGATGGCATTTTCCACCATGAGTCCTTTGGAATTGTCTTGGATCACTGCATTGCTGAGAAGGGCTAAATCTATCAAATGTTACCCATTGTGACTGTTACTGTTCTCCCGAGTCTGCTCACTTTACCAGGAATCATCAGTTCATGCAAATCTTTCCAGTTTTTCTGAAGTCTGCCTGTATTCCATTACATTCATATACAGCAACTTGTCTAGCCATTTCCCGACTGATGGGCATCGCCTCAATTTCTATTACTGGCCACCACAAGAAGAGCTGCGATAAATATTTTTGTACATGTGTACATTTTTATGATCTCTTTAGGATATAGCCCTAGAAAGCAGTACTGCTGGGTCAAAGGGTATGCCCATTTTTGTAGCCCATTGGGCATAGCTCCAAATTGCTCTCCAGAATGGTAGGATCAGCTCACAACTCTACAAGCAGTGAATTAGTGTTCCAACTTTCCCACATCTCCAACATTTATCATTTTCCTGTTTTGTCATGTTAGCCAATCTGATTGTTATGATGTGATACCTCAGAGCTGTTTTGATTTGCATCTCTCTAACCAATAGTGATTTAGAGCATTTTTTTCTTATGACTTTTGATAGCTTTAATTTCTTCTGAAAACTTGCCTGTTCATATCTTTTGATCATTTATCAATTGAGGAATAACTTGTATTCTTATAAATTTGACTCAGTTCTCCATATATTTTAGAAATGAAGCCTTTATCAGGGACAATGCTTGTAAAAATTCTTTTCCTGAAAATATACAATTTTACAAAATGAGTTGACCTATTCCTAAGGCCTCAGGTTCTTCCTCTGCCATATGAGGGAATTAGACTTGGTGATTTCTGTTCTCCTTTCTGGTGCTAATGCTTTTTCCCTTTGGACAAGCATACCTGCCCTGCATTACCAGCTCTACCCACCCCTAACCCCCAAATGCATGGATGCGTTCCTTCCTCTTTTCTGCTTCTTTGGATTCCTGACTTACTTCAAAGGACTACTCAGATGCCTGCTCCCTCATGAGGCCTTTCTTGATCTACAACGAGCAGGCCTCTCTATCTCTCCAAATTTCACTGTATTTCCTTACTTGTAGTCATCATCTTGTTTATTATGCTTCACATAGACATTTACTTCATTTCCTTCAGTCTGTTGACTGAGAAAAGTATCATGGCTTAAAGACATTTCTAAGGTCCTTCTGCCCTAAGATTCTGTATTCTAAGTGTATACTGCTTCCATATTCCATATGTTGAAATGTCATGATAAAGTTACGTTTTAGCTGTTTAAGATATCTTATAATTATTAGAACTGTGACTATCACCTGATTAGTAATATTGGAAAATAGTAAACTAAATTGCCTTTTAGCTGGGAAAATTCTGGAATTAATGGCTTGCTACAAATATTTGAATGAGTGAATGAAAAAAAGTATTTATTAAAGATTTACTATGTGCCAACCCCTGTGCTAAACATTAGGGATAGAAACAGAAATTCAAGACAGTCTCAGCTCTCAAGAAGCAGAGACTATTAGGGGTCAATGTGGAATCCAAAGCCCGAGGTTTTAAGTACTGTCTGTAATACATTGTCTATGTGATCTCAGTCATCTAGGAAGAGTGGGGGTGGGGTAGCTATTTATCCTTCATTCTCAAAGAGGGCCATGACTTCAGGAATGTGATGCCATGGCATGCAAGTGAATTGGATTTTATGTGAGCGAGGGCTAGGCAAAGTCACTAGACTTATTTTCACTCCTGGAGCCCTCTGGGTCCACTGGCCAGATATAGGTTAGGATGACTGGAGATAGCCCAGGATGCAGTGGGGATCTTTTCAAGCTAAGGTAACCTTAACAGGTGTCAGTTTGACTGAGACAAAGCCTATTCAGTAATTAAGGCTTAATTGGAAATGGGGAAAAGGAAAGACGAGAGGCTGCTCAACAACTACCCTGCTCACTGGATCCACATTTAGTCCAACCCATAAGGGTTCTGAGCAAGCAGTACTCTACACAACTACATCAACAATTTTCTCTCTCTCTTTCCCTCTGTGAGGACTATGTCATATTAGGAAATCTGTTCTCTCAAGAAGGTCTGTTACTGAACTCTTGCATTTAAACATGATCAGTTGCTCAGAAAATCTCTATTCCTTGCTAGAAGATTATATTTCAGAATCACGTGAACTGGGTAATTTAAACTCAACCCTCTCCATCAAATAGGATTTGGGTTTCATGGACACTATACATGAACTATATTCTGAGTCCAAGTGTACATATGACTGCCTCTGTCATGGGCTTCTGTAGGAATTCTATTTGTTCCCTGGTCTTTGTCATTTCTTGGGCTAGCAATCCCAAGGTCTCTCTTCTCAGGCCATCTGCAAGAACATTTTCTGTATAGATTCTAAATCAGTCCACAAGAATTTATTAAGCACTTCTTATGAAGCAGGCATGGTGCAAGGCCTGAGGATAAAAGGACAAAAAGGGAAGCAATCCCTGTTAGGAAGAAGCTGATACTGTAATGAGGAGAAAAGTACACATAAAAATAGTATACAACATGAATATAAAATTAATAATCTCTATGCATGCCTGCATGTCTGCACACATGCGTGTGTGTATGTGTGTGTGTGTGTGTGTGTGTGTGTGTGTGTGTGAAATGCCTGCTAATTTGGGAGCATTAGCAGCTGTGGGTATTAGGAGAAAAGGGAGGGTCACACAAATCTACCTGATTTACGTCTCTGAAGTAGGGGATGTATTCTGTAAAAATGATTATCTGAAATGAAAGAAACTAAGGCACAAAATTTCTGAGTATAGTATGATTTAATCTGCAAAGCTAGTTTTTGCACATTAAAGCAGATCAGCTAACTCCTCAGATGTCAGAGAGAAGCAGTGATTTACAGATATGTTTTCATTACAAAAAATAAGAATTGAAAAAGTTTACAGAAACTTGATTTGAACATAATTTTATTGGACAAGGCAAGTTACTTGACTAGTTAGGCTTTCTTAATTTTACCCCAGAAGCCCTTGCTTCACTTCTGTTATATTTTGAAACCAGAAATTGATACTTTAAAGAACCCACAGATCAACTAACCTGATTTCTCAGTTTCTAGAAAGGGGAAGAGAGGGTGCTGTGGAAAAAGGGAACTGGGTTTGGGAAAAAGGATTTTGTTGATGGTTGTTTAACAGTCAACCCCCATTGTCCCAGCCGTAACAAGGGGAAATAACTTTAGGAGATTAGATTATTTAACTTAAATTTACTGGAAAGAATAACTTAACCTTTGGTCAATCCCCTTTTTCTAGCTGCTAGAAAGAGAATTTAGCCTTTTTTAAAAAGGCTTATAATTCTTTGATTATGTTATTTCTACAAAGATATAGGTCTTACTCTAAATTATCTACTACCAAATGATAAGGACTTATCAAATTGTCTATACACTAAATCTATAGGTATTATTTAGGCTAAAGGGAATGCCTCTATTCGCTTATTTTAGCTACTAGGACTAGCTTTCTCCTAAGCAAGAGACTTAATCTTTTATTCAAAATAAAATAAATCAAAGTAACTTAACCTTTTGAAAAAGTCCTACTAATAATTGGGTTAGCTTTTTGCTTATTGTATTCCTATATATTCTAAATTATTGACAAATGATAACTACTAACAGAGGCTTATCAATCCAATTTTTTTTCAGTTTCAAGATAGGGATGGACAGTGCAAAGGCATCCTTATGGGAGTTGTCATGAGTGAGGAAAACAGAAAAGCCCATTTTGGCTTGATCACAAGGTGCAACACAGGGAGTAATGTCCAATGAATCTGGAAAGACAGGTTGGGATCAGGCTGAAGAGGGCTTTAAACGCTAAATAGAGAAGTTTATTTTATCATATAGACAATATGGCACAAGTATGCTTTTCAAGGTTGTTTTACTTGACTTTCCTCATCTCTTCTTGACTTCAATGTTTAGCATTAGTTAGTGGGAACTACTTCTAGTTCATGAATGTGTACACATAATTTATGTGCCCAGATATTAAATAATAATTTTGTCTCATAGACTGTTGTGGTGTCATAGGGGCAACACAGGCTAGGCTAATATTTCCTTGAAAACTAATGAAATCATTTTCAAGATTTACTTGGTTCTAGAACCAATGTTATGTTGACATAGCATTAACAGAATTTCCTGGGTGGATAAGTGGAGCTTGATCTCAAGGCTTAACACATGCTGCTGACTGGAATACTACCATGGCCAAAAGAGAGGGAGGGAAGCCACACCTAACCAAATCGATGTTAGATCTTTGCTGAATATCCTTTCCATAGTAACTAAATTTCTTCATTAGATTTTAGATGACCTGTTTTACCGTAATCCCAAACTTGAACCATTAGAGTAGTCTGAGTCAAGCCTGGCCTACAACCTGGGGTGTCCAGGAAAAGGATAAAATTAAGGCTTTCATGGCCACAGATGGAAGGGGTTTCTTGAGGTCAAGGATATCTTTAAGAAATGCCTGAATTTTTTTCTCTAATAAATGAAGCAGTTTTGTACCATCTGGATCCTTTAGTTAGTATGAAAACAAGAAAAAGAGAGAATTCAAACAATGTAAAACTAAGCTAAACCCCCCCAGCAATATTTAGAAATATTTATAAAAACTAATGCTTGGACCCTGAAGACTGAAGATTATACTCAATATGAAGTAGGAAAGATGTCAATTCCTACACCAACCAGTGTGTCCCAAGTAGTCTTTAAGAGTAATCTTAGGTAAAGCACAGTACAACATAATTCAGTCTGGAATTTACAAAAGCATGAAGCTTTAAAAGCCTGTTGCTAAGTACAGATTGTACAATTGGCTCTTTACTATATCTCTCACATGCAACACACTGAATCTGGCTCTTGCCAAGATGAAAAGGCTCTGATACCAAGGCCAAATAAGTCCTCTTAGTTGAATGCATTTAATTTGCTCTTACTCTAATCATTAGATGAGGATGGACAAAAAGACAAGAAATCTGACAATTAACAGAGAGGACAGTTGGATTGAATGATGAGGGACATTGGGGGCTAGGTTGTAGAAACAGAGTAACAGGAGAGGAAGTGGAGGCACAAATGTAGATGGCTTTCTCCAGGAGAAAGGGAGGAGAGATAACAGGACCAGAGCTAGGCAAGAGTGGTAAGAACATGTCAGGGTTTTTAAAGAATGTGGCAGATGTAGAAATATTTGGCAGTGGGGAAGGACTAGTAGATAAGAGGGAGAGTAGATATGAGAGTAAGGGCAGGCTTCTAAGAAAAGACAGGAGCAGTGGGATTCCAAGTGTGTCCAAAGGGGTTGACCTTGACTGGGAGAAGGCCTGTCTCTTCTTCTGAGACTGGAGTGAAGGAGTAGATAGCAAGAAAAGATGTCTGAGTGTTGTGAGGTGAGAACAGGGAGCTTTTGGTGAATGTCCTCAATGTTTTTCTCCATATGCTCAGCAGAGAAGGTGGGGAGGAGATGCCTTGAGAGATCTGGAATAGCTTCTGTGGAGAATGGGATCATGAATGTATTAGTGAGGCGTAGAATTGCTGCCCTAAGGAGCTGTATAAGATGAGGGATCGTACATTTTGGAGTTGACCAAGTCAGCATGTTTGCATTATTTCAGCAGCACGGGAATAGGAGGAGATGGTGGGAGTGATCTCAACTTGGGGTTTGGCAAAACAGGATCAGTAACAGGAGAGGGGGCCAAGGGACTTGAGAGCAGAAGACAGTTTAAAGTTATTTCACTAGGGGTTTGAGGTAGGGAAAGGAGAGAGTCATCTGTGTGGGGGTCCTGGGTGGAGAGAAAGGAGGACCAAGAGTAGGGCTAGACTTTGGAAGACAATAGGAAAAGATGATATAATAAAAGAATATGATCCAATGAAAGAATTTCAGAGTTTGTGAACATGGAAATGAAAGATTAGGTGATGGTTAGATCAAGGGAATGGCCACCTCTGTCAAGCTGAGGTGGAACTGAATGCAGGTCATGAGAAGCCTATTCATTGAATGGGTTTTTCTCACTCAAGGTGAGATTGTGATGAGACATTAGCCTGAAAAGGCCAGGGTCTCCCATTGCATCCTGGGTCATCTCCAGTCATCCTGATGAATATCAGGCCAGTGGACTCAGATGGCTCAGGAGAAGAATGTGAGGTTGGTGACCTTGCACAGCCCTCTCTCACTGAAATCAAAGTCAACTGCAAGTCATGACATCATCTTGATCTCATGGTCCTCCCCTAACCTTGTAACTACAAGGTTGGTACTAGGGAGTGAAAAACTAGAGAAGAGGTAGAGATGATGGGTGATAGGGAGTGAGTATTAGACTTAGAGAAAGGAAGCCAGAAGATCTGTCATGTAGCAATTTTCTGAGAATCTCAGAAATTTTCCTTATATTTCTATCAAGCAAAAAAGTCTCTTTCTTTTGAATAAATATGACTTGTCCTTAATTAACCCTTTGCCATTTTTTGCTTTAAATCCAAACCTAAACTAGTATTTCATTATTTTCAAATTAGTCTAACAATCCTGAAAGAATATAAAAATTTCTAGTGGTTTTTCCTAAAAGAAGGAAAAAGTGAACTCTTAGTTAAAGCAAAAATGGTTCTTAGGTCATATTTTTAGGAAAAAACATTATAAAAATAAGCCCTTGGAGAAAATGAAGATGCAGAAAAATTCAAAGAAAATGGTTGTGATTTAAGCAAGGGGCTTAAGTATCTGAGTTTTCCTCAGGAGGGAAAAATCTCTTTCAGGAAACAACCCTGTTAAAAATTTAATATCAGGGTTAGGGTTGAGAAATAGAGAGTAGAATCCATTATTTGAGATCTTAAAAATGATCAATGCTACTTTCAGTTGAATATGCAGATAAGTTGTAAAGTACTGGCCTTGGAGACAGAAGGGCCTGAGTTCAAATCCAGCATCAGACAGTTAGCTGCATAAACCTGGGAAAGCCATTTAACTGCCTTTTGTTTCAGTTTACTCATCTGTGAAATGGGAATAATAATAGCACCTATCTCTCAAGGTGGTTGTGAGTATGGAATGAAGTAATAATTGCAAAGCACTTAGTGCCTAGCACACAATCAGCACTATGTAGGTTCCCCACCCTTGTACTAGACAATGCACACTGAAAGAATTCTCCTGTTGGGAGTGGTGATAGCTCAATCGAGAGAGAGTTCTAGATCTCAGCCAAGGGGAAGTGCCCTAAAATTTCTAGTGGGGCCTACCGGCTTCTCTCATGTCTTCCCACAGTCTTTTCTTTCAGCAAGCTGAAGTGGGGTCAGCCTCTTCCATCTTACTTCTTGAAACTGGAAGCCAAAAGAGTTCAAAGCAACTCAAAGCTCAAAGACGACTGAAACTCTATGACTCTTACCAACTTCACCCTATCATTAATGCAGGGCAGGACTTTCATTTCCACTAATGAGAGAATTCCATACAAAGAGTTTTGGGACAGGAGTTACATGAATATTCTGAATAAATACATGATAGTTTAAGGCAAGGAAGGTTGGCAAATGAAAGTATCAGAAAACTTAAATGTGGATGACAATGTTTTCAGCTGATTTTGTTGGAGGAACAAAAGAATTCTATAAGGTACAGGTAAGGAAAGGAAGGGAGACCATTCAGGGCATGAGGAAGAGAATTTAATGTAGATGGAGCACTAGGGTAGCTAGGTGGCACAGTGGATATAGCAATGGGCTTAGAATCAGGAAGACCTGTCTTTAAGAGTTCAAATTGAGCCTCAGATGTTTGTTTAGCTGTGTGACCCTGGGCAAGTTGCTTAACCCTGTTTGCCTCAGTTTCCTTATCTGTAAAAATGAACTAGAGAAGGAAATGGCAAACCATTCCAGTATCTTTGCCAAGAAAAACCCAAAATGGAGTAATGAAGACTTGAACATGAAACAACCAAACAACAGTGATGAAACACTAGACTCAGAGCCAAGAAAATATGTCCTGCCTTAGACACTTACTAGCTGCATGACTCTTGCCAAACATATTGACTTCTCAAATCCATCTCAACTTATAGATCCCTCATCAGAAAAATGGGATTTACAATAGCACATAGTTTATGAGTTGATTCATTCAAGTGTACAGAAAACTCTGAGAAATTATTATCCATTGAATTTACTAAGCCTTTCCTAGGTACCAACTACTGCACGGTAAAAATTGTTAAATGTATCTATGATCTTATCAAAGTGCATGTTGCCTTCAATGAAGTATGTCTGCCCTTCCTGTGTGACTCTTATCCATATCTACCCATACATTTGCCAAAGGAAACCCACAGTCCATCCTCTTTTCTGAGCTGCTTCTTCTTCTTCTTCTTCTTCTTCTTCTTCTCCTTCTCCTTCTTCTTCTTCTTCTTCTTCTTCTTCTCCTTCTCCTTCTCCTTCTTCTTCTTCTTCTTCTTCTTCTTCTTCTTCTTTTTTGTTTTGGATAACATCTTTTTTACTAGTTATTCTACTTTCCTATCTCTCTGAATTTTTTTATGGAAGGTATTTTTCACTCTGATGGATGAGGTCAGAAGGGATTCCCTGTGGAGGTAAGGCTTTCTAGGTGCCCTTTTTGAAGCTGATAGTATGTTAATTTCATTAAGGTGAAGAAAAATGCAGAGTCTTCCAGAAGAGCCTTTCAGAGAGCCTTCCAGAGAGCCTTCCAGAAGAGCCTTCCAACCAGTCAAAAGTTGGCCTATCTATCCACTCAGGAATGACCAAATAGACTAAGAATATTTGTTGTCCATATTTCAACCTACATTGACATGAACATTCTCTAGAGTTTGTCCAATAATGTTTACCTGAGCCAGACAGTAAAGAGGGACAACAAGTTTTGCTCAGGATTTAAAAGGAAGAGAGTGGCTTAAATAGATTTTGGAACATTAGAAAACTCCCTCATAGACCAGAAGCTTGCCATGAAAGCAAAGTCTGTCTTTTAAATATTGGTATTTTGCTAGTTGTTATTTGGTACAAGACCTGGAATATACTTTCAAGAACTGAAAATGAATATTAATCAGAAGGAAATGGAAATGTATATGATAGGTGTGAGTAGGAATAACCAATAAGGAACTCTGAAAAACAGGAATAAAAGATGTCATCAAGGAATTGTGTGATACAATGAAAAGAGGGGTTTGTGAGGTGGTAAAAAGGAGGGATGACAAGTGGACAGCCAGAGAACACTCTGGTATCCTTGCAATGTCAGGAGTGAGTGAAGAAGGCTTCTAGCACAGGCCAGCAAGCAAAAATGATCTGCATCATTGGATGGAACTCCTAAATTGAGATCACAGGTCCATCTGAATATGAGGAAGCTTGAAGGTTTCAGAGAAAGAACACACTTTATTGACAAAATGAAGTACAACAAAAACTAAGTCCTAGAGAGGCAGCTTGGTACAATGGAAAATGTATTCCTTTGAGAAGAGACTTAAATTTGACTACTGGGATGTCTAGGTGTGTGACCCTGAGTGACTGACCTCTAGTTTCAATTCCCTCTTCTGTAAAATGGGAGGTGAACTAGATGATCTATGTGAATTTTTATTAATGTCATTATATCAACCCCTACAACAAAAGAAAATATTTCTCTCTTTAAAAGACTAAAAAGTAATTTTTATTTGTTTTTAAAACATAATAAATACTTCATATGCTGTGAACTTACATTCTAGCAGAAGACTATATATATATATATATATATTCTTGGAGTCATGAGCTTGTCTGGGTTTGAAGATTTTATTTCCTAATTAATCTTTCTTTCTTTCTCTCTTTCTCTCTCTCTCCTTCCTTCCTTCCTTCCTTCCTTCCTTCCTTCCTTCCTTCCTTCCTTCCTTCCTTCCTTCCTTCCTTTCTTTCTTTCTTTCTTTCTTTCTTTCTTTCTTTCTTTCTTTCTTTCTTTCTTTCTTTCTTTCTTTCTTTCTTTCTTTCTTTCTTTCTTTCTTTTCTTTCTTTTTTCATTCTTTCTTTCTTCTCTCTCTCTTTCTTTCTTTTTCTTTCTTTCCTTCTCCAATTTCTCTCCCCCCTTTGCCTCCCTCCCCAATATTCTTTAAACTTCTGTTGAAATGGTTCTCCTTGTGCACAGTTTTAAAAGTGACTCTTTTTGTTAAAGACCTGTAGTGACTCCTCATTGACTGTAGGATAAAACACATCTGATTCCATCCATGTGACTCTGATATGGCTTTAACCTACTTTCCCAACTTTAGTTTTTATTCTGTTCTCCTTTACAAAAATTAATGATCCAGACACTTTTAGATGATTTCTCCTTGAATTGTTTTAGATATCAGACATCCTAAATTTTCTTCTATTATATTTCACCATTTTGATTTTGTTCTTATATTTCTACTTTACTCAGAGAGTCATTGAATTTTGTTTGGTTGATTCTAGTTTTCAGGGATTACATTCCTTTGTAAGGTTTATTACTTTCTTTTTTAAGTTACTTATTTTCCTTCTAATTCTTTCAGGAGTTTTTTTTTTAAATTTATTTTCATTTTATTTCACTTCTTGTAGTTATCCATGTAGTCCTTGTGAAAAATCTGCCTCAGGGTGATCACAGACTTCCAGTACTGGGTCCTTGGAAACCTCAGGGAGTGGGAAAGGGAGCTATTGCTTATATTGTGACAGTTGGGGCCATGAGCATTGAGGTCCCTAACAGTATTACCTGAAAAAATCCGAGAGGGATCTAAAAACCCGGGGTTGTAGATGTAGGCTTCACCCCCATTTCTATATCTTTATGACTCAATGATTTATTCAACACATCTTTGTTGATATCTAATAGATGATTTTGTGTGGATGTAAAACCTTGTGAAATAGACCTCTTTTGGAGATAAAACACTTTCACTTACATTCGATCATTCCAATGGCATATATCTGTTTTCAGCCTTTACTGTTGCATTCTGAAGGAAAGTCTGTTTATACGAAAATAATCCTGTTAAATTTTCAATCGCAGGCTTGGAGAATGTATCAGTTCTCTTTCTCCTTCTTGGGGGGAATCACTAATCTTTCCATAGCTTGAGGTGGTAAACCTTGTGTTTCATGAACATTTTCCAGGTTTTTGTTGGATAACTTCTATATTCCCTTGCTCTCCATTTTACTGTGCCAAAAGTAAATGTTCACCCTGGTTTTGTGTAGGTCTTAATTGCTTTAAATGTGTTCTCATTAAGCTTTGTCTTCAGGGTACCAGTCATTCTCTTAATATTATTGCAACTTTCTCCTTGACAGCTTAATGTTTGATGTACTTTGCTTGTAAAAAATAAAGCTCTTCCTTCATCCATTGGTTCAATTTGCCCTCTGACAAGCTTAAAATCTCTATTATTTTGGGGGGAACATTAGCCATACAGGTAAGTACTCCACCTGCAATTTTGTTGATCTAGGGAATTCACATTTTAAAAGTGTTTTAAGTTTCCAAAATATTTCCCATGCAACAACAATGTGAAATAGAGAGTAAAAGATACTGTGACCTACATTTTACATATGAAAAAACAGGATCAGGGAGTTTAAATAACTTGCCTATGGTAAAATGGATAGCAATTGTCATAGCCAGAATATAAAAAAACGGTCACAACTCCAGATCCAGTGTTTTCTCCACAATATGCTGCTTCTCATCTCACAGAGGGTACTGAGGACACTCATGATCACTGAGTGAGGGGATCAGACTAGATGATCTCTAAGGTTCCTATTAGCTTTAAGATTCTCTGCTCTACTAATATGTAACCTCCTTGAGGGTAGGTGTTGAGTGTGCGTGTGTGTGTATGTGTATGTGTGTGTGCGTGCACATTTGTGTTTTGTTTTGCATCTCCTGTACCTTGCACAGTTTCTGGCAGAAAGGAGATAATAATAAATACTTTATGATGCTAAGATAATAGTAGAGAATAGTAAAGCAGTTAAACTAGTGAGTAGCAGGTGCATCAGCAAAGAGGGGTAATACAGCATACTGGGCTTCAATCTAAGGAGAGAGCAGAATACAATAGACTCCTTAGTAGAGAATTTTCTTGTTGGGACTTTGACACTAGTGAGCACCCACGGTGGGACTTAAAATAATAAGAGTTTATCATAAATTACTTGTTGCAGAATACATGTTTTGTTTTTTTTTTTTGGAGGGGAGGGGTGTTTCCTTTACATCTAATAAAACCTTCCTCTAACACATGACCCTGTGGGCTTGTAAGTGAGGAGCTGGTTGGTGTCAGTTTTATGAGCTGCCCAGTAAAGAGATTTCTGGTGCTCCTGGGAGGAGTGTGACCTCTCCCTGTTCCCTTTCTCTCTCACAAAAAAAAATTAAACACAATCTGGGCCTTTCAAGCAAGGTGGTCTGAGCCCAAGAATATAGTAGGTTTTGTTTAGTAGTTATAAACTCCTTTATTTAAAATATATTAGAAAGTTCTGTTTCATTCTGCGAATGTTTCTATATCACAGAGGTCAAACAAGGTAAGGCATAAATGCCTAACCCCATAAGAAATTCATTAAGGAAATTAGAGCCAGCTGCATCTTTCTGATTATGAAGAAACAGTTATAGTTTCAAATTTCTTGTACCAATTTTGAATTTATATGTATGTATGTATAGGCTTATGCATGCATGAATGTATGTAATATAATGGTCTTCCTCAAAAGTAGTAGGGTTCCATTACTAGAAGTGGAGGCATGCCAACCATTTGTCAGGGAACTTGTGGAGGAGATTCCTATGTGGGAACAAAGTCACCTTTAGAGACCCTGAGATCCTTTATAGATCTGAATTTCTATGAAAAAATTGTGTTAACATAATAGTGACTGCCCTGTCCCCATGGCCTGAAAGGCAGGTAGGTTACATTTCACCCCTCCCCCAGCCCAGAGCTCTCTGTTACTCTTAAGGGATGTTGGGTATATCTGGACTTTTCAGACATTTGCTCCGGCCTTCACCAATGATGATTCCTTAATTTGAAAGGAGGTCCCAGCATGCCAGTTATCTTTAACTACTAATACTCAGATTCGCTTTTACAGGGGAACATTTACTTCAAAGGTATACTATTCAAGCACACTCCACAACATGTGGGACATAATCCCACACCTTGTCTCTTTGCCTGCCCCCCACCTCCAACCACCTCTGGGTAGAAGGCGGTGATAAGGTTCACCTTTAGCTTGGTTCTTATAGCACCGTCCCAAGTTCTAAATCCACTTCCCTTGGGATCATGTCCAAGGCACCCTTGGTTCTTAGGACTTCCCTGCTGAGTTGGCTGGATGCAGCATCCAGCCAAGAATCCTGTCTCCAAGTTTACTATGGCTCAATGATTCCAGTTCTAGTATTTCAGGTCTACCTCCTGCATCTGAAACTGAGGAAGGATAAAGGAAATAGAACAAAAAATAAAACCACACAATCCTGTTTCTTAGGACCACAAAGTATAGCGGCAAACAGGGGAAGGAGGTAGACTTTCCTCTCTCACTCCCCAACACCAGTTCTGCATTGGAGGTCAACCTTCACCTCTCTGGACAAGTAGGAAAAAGTGTGTAGGAAAGAGATTTAGACTGTTCCAGTCTGGCAGTTTTAAAGATGCAGCCTGTTCTGGCTATGAAGCCACTGGAAGGAGGTTACTCCCACCCAGAAGGCTGGAAAAATACAGAATATCTTCTCAGGAGCAGAGTGCCTCCATGGTAGGTGATCTGGGCATGCTCAAAGCAAACCCTGATTACACTAATATTTGTATGTAACTTTTTTCCTAGAATGTTTTCCTTCTTCAAAAAAAGGATTTATTTTAATTATCCTCCCTAATAAAAGGCCTCATTGCCTGAGAGAGGTTTGTTTGTAAGTACAAGGGCAGGTTTAAAGATGGGGCAATGGAAAAAGTACTAGCTTTGGAGTTGAGGACAGCAATTCAAATCCTCGTTCTACCACTTAATACTTATATAACTTTAGGTAAATCATTTAATATTTCTAATATTTCTGGGGCAGTTTCCTCAAATATAAAATAAAGTGTTGGACTGGATGATTGCTGAGGTATTTCTCAGCTTTCAACCTATGATACCATAAGTATTTGTTGTAATGAATTTAAATCACTTTAGGTTATCTTCAAATGAGAAGCAAAACTGTTAAAAAAAGAAAGCTTCTCTCTATCAAATGTTGTTCAGTTGTTGGAGTAATGTCCAGCTCTCCATGACCTTTTTGGGGCTTTCTTAACAAAGATACTGTAATGATTTGCCATTTCCTTCTCCAGATCATTGTACAGATGAGGAAATGGAAGCAAACAGGGTGAAATGACTTGTCCAGGGTCACAGAGCTACCAAGTGCCCTCATAAGTCTGCCTTTAGAAAGGCAGATTTGAATTCAGGAAGATGAGTTTTCCTGACTCCAGGCCTGGCACGATCCACTGAATCACCTAGCTCACCATGTGCTCTTGATATCCCTTGTAAAATGCTTTGAGCACCATTTGGATCAGATTAGTGGGAATGATGAATTCCACAAAGTGGTGGTATTACCTGAAATTTCACTTTTCAAAATTATTATTACACATAAAATATCTTAATTGTTTGAAGATAAATGGAAATATACAATGAAAAATTTTACAAGCAACTTTTTAATCTGTTTACCAATGTGATGTAGCAGAAAAGGATAGGAAGCTAACTATATTGTTGATTCAAGTTCACTATGAAGTAATAGAGAAGTAAATTTAACCATATAAAATAGCAATAACAAATAAAGCAAAATTTAAAAATTGTGAAATTACTGACTATCCTACCTAAAGATAAGAGATATAGTGATATAAGAGATACAGATAAGATATGAAGAAAATACCATTATTTTCATTTAAAATATTTTAGCAGCATATGTTGAACAGTCTTCTGCTTTAAATCTTCATACATATGCTGATAGGTATAGAAAACTTTGTCTACAGCTTGAAGAATTTGCTTGTTCACATTTTGACACAGCCTAATATAAACAGTTGGATGACCTGGAACATTATCTAAAATTAAAAATGCTTTAAATGCAACATTGGTGATTTTGCAATATTTTTCAGCAGCTGGGCCAAAATAATTTGCAAAATGTTCTTTGAAATTAGCTTTGGCCACCCATGCTACCAAAGAACTGGAAATGATCAATGACTGTAGTCTCTCAGAGCACGAAGCAAAAGTTTGAATTTAAAATTCCCTTCTAAATTGCCTCCCAATATAAGATATCAGGTGATCTGTAAATACTTTAAATTCAGGTTGAGTTTTTTCTTAGAAATGTAAATTCTGGAGGGCATCCTTCCCCATGTTAAGCCTGTTTCGTTCACATTAAAAGTACTTGCATTGTATTCAAATATCTTCTTCAAAAAATCAGAATAATTTTTAACATTATGCAATTGAACTAGATTTTTAAACAGTAAAATACTTGCACTAAAAGTTTCTTCACTGTCTACTTTATTTCCATTTTCTTTTATTGACTTGAATAAACTTCAAGTTTGGTCTGAATGGCTGCTTTGGTAAGAGAGATAAGACTTTTTGACTGTAATCTTCAATTCAGCTAAAAGATACTCCATTTTTATGATTGTAACAATGCTACTCCTTATAGTTGTTTGTGAAACACAAAAAGCTGATGTAATTTTGCCTTCTTTTGTTTTGCGTATTTTATAATTTGTACCATGGATCCAGGCATTCCAACATCTCGTTCTGTTTTAGACTTACGTTTACCATATCCATGCCATTCAATTACATCAAAAATTTTCAAACCTTTTGTGGCTGTTGGCAGTGTTTCCATCTAGAGTATTCATTTCCTTTTGTCCATTGTGCTAAGGGCTTGTTAAAAAACAAAACAAAACAAAACACAGGTTTTGTAGTGTATTTAAACCTTGACTAATTCACAGGCATCACCTTAATTGGTTTTGGCTCATATTAAATAAAACAGGGTAACATTTTATAATTTGCACTAAACCAAGTTTCACATTATTTGAATTCATATTAACTGTTACCTAACTTTCTGTAGAAATATGAATTGACCAAGGACATTGCTTTATAAATAATGGAGTGCAGTTTTCCATGAAATTTTTGTCAAATAAAACTCTATCAAGTTTTCTCTTTAGAAGAACCAAAAAGAAATTAAAATGAATTCCATTTTCATCCAATCTAAAGAATAAAAATGAAATAAAATAAAACTGCTTATAAAAGCAAATATGTTAACTCTAGAAATTCACATCTTAATAAATAAGGTTGAGAGATTTAGCATCCAGATGAAGTGAAAAAGAAAGCACTCAACTCGTACCTAGAACTATTACATTAAACATTTACACACTCTGAAAATCACTCGCTTTGGCTTGTGACCTGTCAAGTATAAGAGTAAACTGAAATAAAAGGCTATTTACTGAGAAGATTTTTGACATGAGTTCTGGTGATTTCAGCTTCAGAAGCAACAAGAAAAATTTGGCTTTTCCTTTCAGATAGTTAATGGACTTGACTGTTACTTAGAAGGGTAAAGTGAAGACACTGAATTGCACCTGGAATTAAGGGGAATTTCACAACACAGGTGTTCCAATTTACTGTAATAGCTGATAAGAGGCAGCTGCTGCATTTTGCACAAACTGATGCGCCTGGCCAATCTTTAGAAGTAGTTGCCATAAAGAAAACTATAGTATCGAAGACTAAAACATATGTGACAGTAATAACATTCCATTAGAAGAGAAAAACCAGCCACAGATTCTACCACATGTAAAAGAGAACACAAAAATACTTCTTTCAAAAAGAATTATAAATGTGTACTGATACGTAAAATCAGCTTGTGGCAATGGGAGAGAGCCCTGGGAGAAGATATAGAAAGTTACTAAATGGATGAAAATACCAGTTCTACTCTTCTTGGAATATTAATTACAAATCAAAGCAAAGTCATCCTCTAGGTTGTACCTCTTAAAGGGAGGGAGAGTATAGTGTCTCTGTGGCTCAACTTTAGGGTCTGGAATCAATTTGAGAACTTACTTGTATGTCTCTGTAAAATTTATGAGTGTGAAAAAAGCCTGAATATTACTGTAGGGGTCTCTATGTGGAACTCTCTATATTCCCATAATGTTTGAGAAAGACTAACTCATTTCAGAAAACTCTTTTGGATTATGCTTCCTAAAAGGCCATATGAGCTACACAGAGTGATGGCATGATCTAATGCATGCTCTGATTGAGTAGATGTGTTTCCATAATGCCTAGAGGCAGCTTGGTAGAACAGCATATAAAGTGCTGAGTCTGGAGTCAACAAGACTGAAGTTCAAATCCAACCTTAAACACTAGCTAGGCAAGTAGCTTAATCTCTATTTTCCCTATTTCCTTAACTATAAAATTGGAATAATAATAATAGCAACTACCTTGCATGATTGTGAAGATTGAAAGATGATATTTTGTAAAGCACTTAGCACAGTAATTGTAATGTAATAGGTGCTGTATAAATCCATCACCTAATTCTTCCTTAGTTAAAAAGGAGTATGGAAGTCACAGGTCATGAAAAATGGGATTGTAGTAGCTGAGAATTGTGAGTATAGCAGGGAGAGAGAGAGAGAGAGAGAGAGAGAGAGAGAGAGAGAGAGAGAGAGAGAGAGAGAGAGAGAGAGAGAGAGAGAGAGAGAGAGAGAGAATAAAATGCCAGCTATGTCTCAAGTTGATATTCCATCTGGATCTTAATCATGAAGGGGACAACTGTTTCAATGTCCATCTAGCTGCCACAATGAAAAGCAGCTGCTATGAAAGTTTGCCACTGTATGCTACCTTGAAAATGATAGTCATACTTTTTTTGTAATGTCATTCATAATTTCACATAGTGCAAAAATATTTCATTATATTGTCTAAGAGGCAATACAAGACACCCTTTTAGATTCTAGTTTTCTCTCCTTACCTCCTTTAATTTCATCTACACCATCAGCAAATTTGTTTTCCTTATGATTGTTTCCTCCCTATCATTATCCCTCCCTCTTTTCTCCCCATACCTGCTTGTTTGGCTATTGAATTTGACGTATCTCTACACCAAGGCATTTGTGTGTGTGTACATATGTGTGTGTGTGTGTGTGTATGTGTATGTGTATGCGTATTTGTGCATATGTCTATTCAATCCTCCTTTATCCATCTCAGATAAGAATGTGTTTCATCAAATGTCCACTTCTCCCACCCATTTTCTTAATGTTTGTATATTCTTTTCACACTTCTTGTTTCTATATAAATGTACTCTTCCCTTTACCCTCTCTTCTCTTTGCCTTCTTTAAACTCTCAGAGTAGAATTAATTCACTCTAAAACCATTGGTTTTTTTCTTCTTTAATTGCCTCAATACTATTTGAAAAAAATTAAGGGTCTGAATGGATGCTTGTTTCTTATTCCCCAGTAGAATGTCGGCACTACAAGCCAATTTCCCCAATAAATTTATTTTTTTTTAGGTTTCTCTGGACTCTTGTTTTTATATTTCAAAGTTCCTACTCAGCTCTTTTTATCAGAAATGCATGGAAGTCCTCTATTCATCAAGTGTCCATGTAAGACTAAATTCAGCTTTGCAAAGAAAGTCGTTCTTACTTATGAGCTTATCTTTTACGTATTAGAATATTGTATTCCAAGATCTCCTTTGACTTTTAGTAGAAGCTGTCAGGTCTTGTGTGATACTTACTAGCATTTTGGTATTTGAATTGCTTCTTTCTGTTTGCTTGAAGTATTTTGTCTTTGATGTGGAATCCCACTGATTTCCATGGGACTTTTCTCTGGTTTTAGTAGATTTGGGCAAATTTTATTTATAGTTTCTTAAAATACAGTGTTTTGACTTCTAAAAAATTGATAATTATCAGGTGATTTCATGATTAATAAATTATCTCTCCTTGATCTGTTTTTTGGTGAGTTTTTTGTTTTATATCTTTTATATACCTTTTCTTCTATTTTTCTGTCTTTTGATTTTGCTCTGATCATTTCTTGTCTCTTAGAGTCATTGATTTCTCTTTGTCCTAGTTTAATATTGAGCAATTTTATTTCTCGGGTAAGGTTTACTACTCTTTCTTCTAAACTACTTATTCTCCTAATTCTTTTTTTTATAAACTTGTATTTCATTTTTCATTTCTTTTTTCATTTTTTTTGGTAAATATTGATGTAGTATTTGTGGAAAATTCATTTCCCCCTCCTCCATTTTCTTCTTCTCTCCTTGAAGTTGTTATAGAGTTAGATTCAAAATAATTTTTGATACTGGATAGTGTTGGTTGGGTCACTTCCAGGCTCCATCACTCTTCTAGCCTCAAGTCCTGCTTGGTTTTGCCCTGGGCCTCCTGAGTTCCTATGCTGACCTTTACTTTTGCTCTCCAGGATCTTTGAGATTCAGAGTGTTGGATCTTTGGGACTTTTGGTAACTCAGTAGTTCCAGGCTAGGTTCTTACACTTAGCTAATCTCTACCACTGCAGCCTGGGGTGAACTTCAGAATTTTGGTGGAGTAAGAATGTTGGAGCTGAGCAGTCTGCCTCTCATTCAGATAGCCATCTTGGCAGGAGATCTCTCTTACTTTACCAATAATAAGGAGGGCCATTCATGTATTTTTGTTTGTTATAGCCAAATTTTAGTGTGTGCATGTATATGTGTGTGAGAGAAAGAGGGGGATAGAGAGAAAGAGAGGGGAGGGAGTGGAGATGAAGAAAGAGAAACAGAATGAAAACCTAGTTTCCAAATATAAAAATGTAAGAGAAATGTGGTAATATTTGCAAACGTGATTTTTTCCCCTGGACAGTATTTTGTTTTTTCCCCACTGATGTGCTTTGTAATAGCAAGGGAAGCAAAAAATCATTGATTAAAATTTGAGACATTGCATATTGCACATTTAGGAAATGAGAATATTTAGAATTCTTCAATGAAAATTACTTAAAATAAGAAAATATGGTTTTTTTTCTTGGAATTTTCTTCATTAAATTTTATTAAGTCCTCTTTCAGTTTTTTTCTGTTTGTGACAGGAAGAAATCAATCTTGTACCACACAAATTTTCTTACATTCAAGAAATACAAAACATGAATGCAGACCTTGAATTTCTAGAATTTCTAGAAACATCCTTATTTATTTCTTATACTACATGTGGACAAAATTCTCTTAATGCTATTTATCATCCTGATACCAAAATCTAACAGTAATATCTCTTTGTGTGGCTGCTATCATCTCCTTCTAAAGTTTAGCCTTATAATCAGTTTATCTCTCTTCCTTGAAGAATTTTCTAGATAAACATGTTTAAAACTTGGATTCCAGGAGGGGGAAGAAATGAAGCTGCAACTTAGTGACTCCTAATTCATTTATTCTATAAATCAGGAGGAATAGAAAAATAATACATATCATTCCTGGACTTTACAACTACCATAAATAAAATTTTCATTTTCTGTTACTGACAACTTCAGTTTCTAGCATGGTAGTGAGTCCTAATCTTGTCACTTGCTCTTTATGACTAAAGTAAATATTAAAGGCATACAAACTTGATAGATCTGCAGTAGTCCTTTCTGCCTCTGAGCTTTTGAAATGAAATAAGAGTTCAATAAAATGTGCACCAGCAGTCTTTTGTTCAGATGTATATAGTATATCTTTCTATATCCACAGCATATTCATTTCTTCTGAATGTTTTATTGGTCTTAGTGCTTAGGGGGGTGACTAAAAACAGGACAGAATCTGCAGTGCGTACATATTTACGGTATGATTCAGAGAACAGGAGGTTTCATTGTAAATTACCTCCAGGTACAGCATATATAATCTGAAGAGGCCATCTTTCCCTCTTGTCACAAATAGCTTAAAAGAGATCAGGATCCAAAGACACTCAGCTTCCATTCACCAAGATGCATAATTAAAATTGCAGGAGAGGCAGATTAGGTTAGGAGGGTTTTAATTCTAACTTTTCTCTATCAAAATTTGAACTTGGATCTCATCCACTTTTCTTCCTCACTCAGATTTTAAATAACCATTATGTATTGTTATAGCAGCCATGCAAATTGGCACATTCCCTAATGTTCAGGACATAAAACAAAGCTTGCCCAGCCTGCAGAAAATGGAAGAATCTATGCTCTTTTTGTCCCCTTTTCCTTTTTTTATTTTTTTGTGCTGATGTTCTCAGTGAAAGGTGTATACAGGGGGAGAATTTACACTAAACAGATGTTCAATATATTCTTAGTTTCAAAAAGTGGACAGTTTGTAGTGATTTAATTCCATTAAGTTAAAACTATATTCACTACTCTCTTATTATTGGTTAACATTCTGTTACTGCCACTTTCTACTTGAATGATCTTGGAATGATCACTTAACTACTTTGGGTTTCAGTGTCCTCTATAAAATAAAGGGATTGGATTAAGTGATCTCTTATGTCTATTTTAGTTTTAAAAATCCTATGATGTCATAGTTAAATACTATGTTAAGATTTTTAATTCCTCCACCATTTTCTGTTTAGTATCTCCTCTTTCATCTAATCTGGTCTCAGGGATGAAATTCTTTCTTAGGATTGCCCTACACTGTTGAGTAGTATATGGTTATGCGACTTGGAATTGAAGGTACAATGAACAAAAAGCAACATAAAGTTCTGTCTTTAACTAGTAGAATCTATTTCTAGTTTTGTTAAGATAAAGTACTGGCACATAATGAAAGTATTTATATCTTTAATTCATTTCATACACATTTGTGGGTTGCTCATTTTGTTGGTTAGCTCCATCTGCCCTGATGCATTTCCAGTAAGTGGGGTGTTGGTATTTCTGAATTCCACTTGCTCTTCTATAATCTGTGTGAAACTCATTCTCATTAAGGACTACACACACTGCTGGTCTACAATCCTATGCTGCCCTTTCTATTTCTTTGACCCAGTAGCAATTGCAGCATATTAGCTCAGGTGCTAAGTTATTCAGTGGTAATATTATAGCCTAATTCACCACCAGTTAGGTCATTCAGTGGATAAAACACTGGAGTTAGAGTAAAGGAAACCTGAGTTCAAATTTGATCTCAGATACTTACCAGCTGTGTGTGACCTTGGACAAGTCACTTAACTCCTTTGCCCCAGTTTCCTCATATGTAAAATGAGCTTGAAAAATGGCAAACGACGACAGTATTTTTGCCAAGAAAACTCCAAATGGGGGTCAGGAAGAGTTGGACAAGACTGAAACAACTGCACAAATTCACCAGCAGTTCATGGGTCCTGCTAGGCTTTCATAGCTACTTTTATGGTCTCAGGATACATAAAGCCTTGCTACATACATCACCCTGACTGGAGTTCCTTAACTCCATTTAGCTACTTTTCATCTCCCTGATTCCCTAGATGATGTATTGGGCTCTAAGGGATTATAATTATTATTAATTATCATCATTCTTTCATCCTCATCCTCATATTCTTTGAATCTTTTTCAGTGGAGTTCAGACAGAAATGGTCCTGGGATATGTCACTTTCTTATTTCTTCCTTCCTTCTTTCCTTCTTTTTTTCCTTTTTTATTTCTTTCTCTTCCTTATTCTCTTCCTCTTTTTTATTCTTTTCTCCTCTTCATCCTCTTCCTTTCCCTATCATTCCTACTTCTTATTCACCTTTTTCCTCTTTTCTTCCTTCTTACTCTGTCCAAAGTTGTGATTTAATTTATGTAGGGAAACGTGAAGAAGGAAACTCATTTTACCAATGTATAATTGCCACTTCAATTTATAGTCTTGGACAATTGCCTGAAAACTGAAAGCTTCAATGTTTTGCCTGAGGTTACAAAACCAGTATATTTGAGCCTTTAACTCTGGTCATCCTGACTCAAAGACTGAGTTTTTTTCTACTATATTTTTATTATTAATCTAATTATTATTATATCCAATAAATATCAAATAGAAATGGTCTTGGGTCATATCTCTTTACTCTTATGCTTTATATTTGGTGGATTGCTGTGCATTTGCACAGCAAATAATAAATTTACTTAATAAATAGTATATTTATTTATAAATATAAAAATTTATTTTATAAATATATATTTATAAATAATAGATTACTACTACTATTTGCTACTACTGCTGCTATTATTCCTACTTCTTTAAAAAAAACCGAACTAGTGATTTCTCTTTTATTATGACATTAACACTCATCAACAAACACAAGCATTTCATATACAAAGAAAAAATAGGATTGCACATTAAACCATGAACTGTTACATAGTTTATTATTAAGTGTACATATTAAATAAGAATAAACAGTGCTACATGTTCACTAAAGCAAGACTAACTCCTTTTCTGATCATACAGTCCCTTGATATCTTTTGAATGAATGTACAAAAAAAAGCATTTATTTGGCACTTAATATGTGTTATGTACTATACAGGACTAAAAATGAAAGTGAGAGAGTTCTTGCTCTCAAAGAGGAAATATTCTAAAAGAAAGCCAAGATAGGTAGGGGAAGTGATAACTTACAAAAGGTTTTTTTTTTTTTTTTTTTTTTTTTTGCTTTAGGAAATCATTGGGTAGGTAAGTGAAACAATAGGTCAGTCAATTTGATTGCATTTCAAAGGAAGAGATGGGAGTGCATATGGGAAAAAATAAGTTGTCAGAGTATACAATGATTGGAGTGAAGAAGCATACATGAAAGTTTTTGTTTTCTTTTTTTTTTTTGCAATTTGTGTCTTGAGCTTATTTATATATACTCTGCATTTTTCTATTCTTTGTGTCTTAGGATCAAGGGGGTAGTGGAGTGGGGAAGTATTGGTTTTTAAAAAAAGATAGATTTTTTGTGTCAGTGAGCAGCTTAAAATCATTGAAAACTGTGTAATTAACAATTACAGTTATTTTTCCTCACTACATCTTTTGCAATTTAAATTAAAATAATTTTAATTTTTTTAGACTTCCACAATGATCAATATACATCTTCCATATTCTCTGATTCATTTTCTTAAGGTTGGTTATGTGTATATCTACTGAATTATGAGTATTTTCAACTATGATACAATCTGGTATGAATATTGTCTGTAACAAAATTTCAGAGTACTGGTTAAACTGGTGATGAAAGCTAAAGACAACAAAACATTTTTTTTAAAAAGCTATACTGGAGCAAAAAAAAGGATCAAAGAAAGGTCTCTTGCTCAGGGGATTGAATGATGGTACAACTTGATGGAGTGAAGGCAGAGCTGCTCAACTTTTTATTTAATTTCATTTCCTCTGCCAAGGAAAACAAATTTTGGACTGGATAGCTCAAAAGAAAAAATGGTAAATAGGCTGTAGAAAGTGAAGGTAAATAGGAAGACAGTAAGCAAACATCTGTCTTTAATGAATTCAAGTCATCAGACCCAGATGCACTACAACCAAGAGCAGTGAAAGAGCTGGCAGATGTTTGCTTCAGCTCCTGCCAGTATCACCTGAAAGATCATGGAGAGTAGGGGAATTCCAGAGGACTGGAATAGAGCCAATATTATTTTAAATTTCAAAAAAGGAAGGAGATTGGAGTCTGGAAACTATAGGTCAGTGAGTTACAATTTGATTCCTGGTAAATGCTAATATGCATTATTTTAAAAATGATTAGAGGACATCTAGAAAAGGAAGCTTCTGGAAACATTTTAAAAACAACATGGCTAAAACACAACTTGCTTGCTGTCTTTCACTTTAAACTTTCTCCTCTATTGAAATTCTCTGCATTTTAGGTTTCTGTGACACTACTCTCTCCTGATTCTTTTTCTTTGCCCCTTCTCAGTTTCCTTTGCTGAATCTTCGTCTATTTTGTACATCCTAAATGTACACAGATTTAAATGTCATCTCAATGCAAATGATTCCAAGATTTACTCCTCAAGTCCCAGTGTCTCCCTCAAGTTTAGCCTAAAACAGCCTATTAGACATTTCAAAGTGGATGTTGAAGAAGAATCTCAAAATCAGTGTGTTCAAAGTAGAAACAAATTTTCCCCCCAAATCAACCCCATTTCCCAGCTTCCTTATTTCTATCAAAATCACCATCATCTTTCTAGTCTCTCAGCATTATTCTTGATTCCTTAGTCTCTCTCTCTCTCTCTCTCTCTCTCTCTCTCTCTCTCTCTCTCTCTCTCTCTCTCTCTCTCTCTCTCTCTCTCTTCCCTCCCTCCTTATCTCTCTCTGTAAATTTCTCTGTTTAGCATTTAAAGCCCTTTACAACTTGGTTCCAACATACCTTTTGTTTGCTACACTTCTTGAATTACATGGTTAAAGCAAGTGCTCTTTTCTCTTTTCCTTACACAACAATCAATCGCTCATTTCCATGCCTCTTTTGGTCATCCCTTGTTCTTGGAATGTAATACTTCCTCACATCTGCTTCAAAGAAATCTTTATTTGCTTCAAGATACTTGAAGTATCATCTTCCACACAAAACTATTTCTCACCCCCCCATCCATCATGCCAGTGTACTTGCTCTCTAAGTACCTAGTATTTCATATTAATTCTCTTCTTATTTATGCTACATATACTTGTATAGCCTGGGTGTGGCCTTGAAACCAACCAAGTGGAAAGTGTAGCCAATATGTGCTTTGCCCAGTGTGGGACTTATACTTTTCCTTTCTCTTTTTCTACACTGACTCACCCCAAACTTGCCCTCTCACATTGGTGGATCTGGAGAATTTTCAGTTGGAGTGAAGCAGTCACAGGCATGACCATACTGTTCCAATTCACAATTTGCCCTCTTATAATGCTAGAGGTAACCGTGGGTCCAAGAGATAAAATTATTTCTATAATAATCTTATTGATATATTTTGGTTTTACATTTCCTAAATTTCTCCCAGTATCCATCACCCTCCCACATTCTATGGAGCTAATCTATATAACAAAGATATTTTGAAGAAAGAAAAGAAAAAAATTAGCAAAACTGATAGTTTCATAGCAAAAGGTATGATAATATATGGAATATTACACACTCATGGAATTCACAATTTTGCAAAGGTATTGGGAAAAGTATCTCATCTCTTTTCTTTGGAACAAATTTTGTTTGTGGTAATTCTACAACATTCATCTTCAATTTTTTTTATAGTGGCTGTTTTTTCCATTTCCATTATTATAGTTATTCTATCTGTTGTTTTCTTGGCTCTGTTTACGTCACTTTGCAACACTTCATGTGAATCTTTCCATGCTTTTCTGCATATATATCATTTTTTTATAGCACACTAAAATTCTATTACATTCATGTGCCACAATTTATTCAGCTACTTCCCAATTTATAGGGATCTACTTTGTTTCCATACTTAGCTAACACAAGAGGTGCTGCCATAAATATTTTGATAAATATTGGGACTTTCATCCTATTGGTTTCCTTAGGGGTGTGTGCAGTAATGAAATCTTTTGGTCAAATGGCATGGCCATTTAAGTGACCTCATTTTCAAATTCCAAATTATTTTCTAAAAATGGCTATGTTGATTTGCAACTCCACCAACAAACACTAATGTACCTATCTTTCCACAGACCTTCCAACACTGACTGTTCCCATCCTTTGTCATCTTTACCAGTTTGCAGGGTGTGAGGTAAAACTTCCATTTGAATTTCTCTTATGATAGTAATTTGCAGCATTCTTTCATATGATTGTCAATAGTTTGCTATTTTTCTTTTAAAAACTCAGCAGCTGACTCACTTTTCATGATTTTTTTGCATTGCTCTCATTTTGCTTTCCATTTATTCGTCTACTTCTCTTACTTGATTTTCAAAATTCTTTTTGAGCTCTTCCATGACCTGAGACCAACTCATATTTTTCTTAGAGGCTTTGGGTGTAGGAGCTTTGACTTTGTTTTCTTCTGTTTGTATATTTTGATCTTTCTTGTCACCAAAGTAATATTCTGCAGTCTGATTCTTTTTCCTGCTTTTACTTAGTTCCCCAGCCATTTACTTGACTTTTTAGCTCTTTGTCAAGGTACTTCTTTGCTTCCAGTGGGGATGAAGGACTATACTGTTAGTCACTTGATCCCTCCACAATCTGTGAGCCTAGAGGTCCAGAAACAGCCTCTTCTGCTGCCCTGTTGCTGCTGCAGCTGCCATGGGCTTCTCCACCCCCTTTACCTCTCCGGGGTTGGGGCTGGACCACTCTACTCTCTCACACAGGTCCAACAGTTTTTTTCCAGTGACCTTCCAAATTGTCCTCAGCGTTTTGGGGTTGTGAATTCTGGAAACTGCCAAAGGTGCCAGAGATTCAGTCTCCCCGAGGCCTGTTCAGGTCCTGCATGTGCCAGCATGGCCCACACTGGGCTGGAGATTTGTTTCACTCCATCATTCTGTGCGTTCTGCAGCTCCAGAATTTGTTTAGAATTATTTATTTATTTTTTTTACAGATATTTGTTTGGACTTGGGGAGAGAGCTCTAGCAAGTCTCTGCTTCTACTCCACCATCTTAGCCCTGCCACCTCAGGATACTTTTAATGGCTCAAGTGACTGTGTAGGGGCCAAAGTCCTCTTAACACCATCATCATGATGGAGAGACTGAAGTGCTTTCAAACTCTAGGGTCCTGATTTTTCCATGTTCCCAGAGGTTCATGGGTCAAATTACCTTTGGATATAAATCCAGAAAACATATAAAAAATACAAACATCTCTCCCATCCAATCCTCATGTTTGCCCTCAACCCCTTCACTCCCCAGGCATAGTAGTGGGGGCAAGCTTAACTTTTAGAAACTGACCAAGTACTGGACAAGACTGGGATAGCGAAGGACACAGTGGTAGGGAGAGAGGAAGACAAGTATTCAAATCACATAGTACCCAACAATCCATGACTGCTGATGCAAAAATCGATGATAGCTAAGATATTTTGATTCTATTCTTATCTTATATGCATTAATTTTGTTTATGAAAAAACTTCTAAGTTATTTCTTTTATATCCTGCAATTGCTTCTATTTCTTATTTGGTTAAGAATATAACCATAGCTGTGAAAAGCATATGGTCTGCTTCTTTTCTAATTTTTGATGGTATAGCTTGTGTTATTAATGACATACATTTTAAATTTTGCTTTGGAATATGGCAGATGATGTGAATTTTTGTTTTATTTCTTCCAGACTCTTTTCTTTTTCTTCATTAAATTAATTTATTTGTTCTCAGTTTTCAACAATCACTTCCATCAGTGTTATATTTTCTCACCCTCTCTTCCCCCTCCTTCCCTGAGACAGCATGCAGTCTTATATGGGTTCTACACATACAAAAGCACATTTTCACATTAGTCATATTGCATAGTAGAATTAAAACAAATGGGAAAAACCGTGAGAAAAATCAAAACAAAACATAACATAACACAAGAGAAAATAGTCTGCTTCATTCTGTGTTCTGATTCCATAGTTCTTTCTTTGGATGTGGATGGCATTTTGCCTCAAAAGTTCTTTGGCGATGTTTTAGGTCCTTGCATTGCTGTGAAGGGCTTAGTCTATCAGAACCAGTCCTCATACACCAGTCCACACACACATTACTGAGTATAATGTTTTCCCAGTTCTGCTCATTTCACTCAGCATCAGTTCATATAAGTCTTTCCAGGTTTTCCTGAAGTCCAACTGTTCATCATTTCTTATAGCACAATAGTATATACCATTATATTCATACACCACAACTTGTTCAGCCATTCCTCAATTGATGGGCATTCCTTTAATTTCCAATTCTTGGCTACCACAAAAAGCTGCTGTGAATATTTTTGTATATGTGGGACCTTTCCCCATTTTTATAATCTTTTTGGTGTACAATCCTAGAAGAAGTATTGCTGGGTTAAAGGGTATGCATATTTTTGTAGCCCTTTGGGCATAGTTCCACATTGTTCTCCAGAATGGTTGGATTAGCTCAAAGCTCCACCAACAATGAATTTGTGTCCCAACTCTCCCACATCTTCTTCAACATTCATCATCTTCCTGTTTTGTCATGTTAGCTAATCTGATAGGTGTGATGTGGCACCTCAGAATTGTTTTGATTCGCATCTCTCTAATCAATAATGATTTAGAGCATTTTTTTCATATGACTATGGATACCTTTAAATTTCTTCTTCTAAAAACTGCCTGTTCATATCCTTCAACCATTTATCAATTGGGGAATGACTTGCATTCTTGTGAATTAGACTTATTTCTCTATATATTTTAGAAATAAGGCCTTTATCACAGATTCTAGTTGTAAAAATTCTTTCCCAGTTTTTTGCTTTCCTCCTAATCTTGGTTGCTCTATCAGACTCCCACTTTTCTCGGTAGTTTTTCCCTACTGTTCCCTTATCTCTTTTCTTCCTCTAAGTAAATTTTACTATTATTGTATCCAGTTTAATCTTTTGATTCTCCAAGTGAATTTTATTATTATTTTATCATGTTCTATGAAGTATCCCTTCAATAGTGCAGTTTGATTAAAATTGTAAATAAGCTTTGGTAAGATCATCATGTTTATTATAGTTCACATGGCTGGGCCATGAATACTAAATATTTCTTTAGTTATTTAAATTCATTATTTCTTTAAGAGCACTTTGTAATTGAACTTGTAAAAGTCTCTTGTGTACTTTGGTAGATTCACTGCCAAATGTTTTATTCATTTTGTCATTATTTTGAATGAATTTTCCTATCATTTTAATGATCGAAAATAAAATGTTTTCTACTATTCCTCTAGGATTTTAAAATTTTCATGTAGACATGGCTTGCAACATTTCTGAAGTTATTAATTGCCCTAGTTAGTATCTTTGCTGATTTTCTAAGATTTTCTAAGTAAATAATCATGATATCAGTATCTATTTATCTAGTTTTTCCTCTCTTTTTTTCTCTTTCATTTAAACAATTAAAATTTTCTTCCTTTCTTCTTGCTTAACTCCTTTTATTTGTTAGGATTTTTTTTTTTAAATTGGCCTCTATGGAAAAAAAATTCTTTACCTTGTTTTCTTCATTATTTCTCTTTGCTTTTCATGTATTCTAAATTTTTATTCTCCATTTTCTGGTCTTATTATATTTATTCATTCTTTTTTCTCTGTTTTTCTCATAGAGTGAAAGCTTCCAAAGAATGTGTTTTGAATTTTCTGTAATTTCTTTGTTATTGCCTTATATATTTTGCCCACTGCAACTCGCCCTTTTCTCCTGTTGTCTCTTCATCTTAGAATGTTAATTCCTGCAGGAGACAGAGAAGACAGAAGTATTATCTCATGGCAGAAATTTTCTTGGTCATGCCATCCATTTCTATCCCTTCTTTCCCCAAGATCATTTTCCCATTTGCCATGAAATTTTCTTTCTTGGTTCATGCCCTCCTACTCTTCTGGATACCAGATTGCCACAGGTAACTTGTGACTTCCCTTCTCCTGAGAAAGTATACTGTCCACAGAGGCATAGAATTCTCTCATAGTTAGTGAGTTCTCTGAGCACCAAATCTCCCCAAGAATAAATTGTAAGGTTACATTTCTCATTACAGAATCTCTTTTTCTCCTATGGGAGAGTTCTGCATTTGCTCTCATCCCATGAAATGGTATTTTTCCTTTTCTTTACTCCTATTTCAGTCCTTCCATTTACTACCTTACAGATTTCTTCTCAATTCCTCTGAAGAGTTAATATTTCTATTACTTTCCTTTTTCAATTCCAAGGTCCCACTTAGTATGCTTTCCTTTAAAAAAAATCAACCCTTTAATAGTATGATTGACAAAACACTGAGTAAATAAGTAAATAAATTTAGATCATATTGTCATTTTAAGTTTGTACTGTGTGATACAAACATGAATAACTATTCTTGTATTATTAGTATAAAGAACAGCTCATAGCTCTCCAAATAAAATTTAGTATGTGGAAATTTTATGTATCTTTTAGTTATTTTGTGCAGAATTTTTTCTCCCTTCTTCTTCGGTTGTATTGGTTATTTACAGAAAGACTGAGAACTTTGGGGTTGTTTAACTGATATTTTACTAAAGGTATGATTTGCTTTCAGTAGTATTTTAGTTGAATCTCCTGGTTTTGTTTTAAAAAAGAAAACCAAAAAACCAACCATCCAATAACTTCACTCTTTCTTTGCCCATTCTTATTCTTTCTATGACCCTTGAAGACAGACTTTGAAGGAAACTTATCTATTCTTTCTCTGTTTTGGTTTAAGCACTTTGGAATTGTTTAGCCCTATGCAATTACTCAAATACATTGACATTTTTTAAAGTATTATTGAAAATCCTTTAGTGAAATATTAACCATGGCCTGTGAGCGCAGAAGCGGAGAACAGAGCCAGACATGAAGTTCTTCTGTAGAGAGTCAAGGCCCAGATACGCTTTTATTCCTGAGGTACTGGGAGCTGCACTTGCTCCCACTATCAGATTGTACCTAATTTTGCAGTGTAAGTTATTGTTGCTTATATGCCTTTATCTTTTGCAATCTATTAGTAGGACATTTTTTCCCCTTTGAGACTCCATTTATATAGTCACACTACTCTTTTCTTCTGGGCTTTTGACCTCTTTACTGTTTATAATTTATAATATTTCTTCATTATGCTTGCTTTTTTCTTATGTTTATTTTTATTTCCAGACTCAGTTATCAGATTAGGACTTCTTCCAGGGCCAGACTCTGACCCCAGGATGGGGAACTTGCAGCCTCTATGCAACATGTGGCCCTTTGATTGAATCCAAACTTCCCAGAACAAAGCACTTTAATAAAAGGAGTTATTCTGCAAAACTTGGACTCAGTCAAAAGGCCACACCCAAGGACCTAGGGGGCCACATGTGGCATCAAGGCTGCAGGTTCCTCATCCCTGCATCCCTCATAGATCCTTGGAAAAGTTGGGCCGGTCTTTTTGGTCCAATTCCCTATTTAGTTTGGATATTAACTGATACTGTTGTCCTAGTTACAGTGACTGGTAGTAGTTCCCACTCTTTTCTTCAATACTTGGCTTCTATATCAATATCCTAGTGGTACAATGTGGTTATGTGATCTTTGTCTTCGCATTACACAACCCTCAATCAGGAGCTGCTTCAACTGCTGTGGTCCTGAAACCCCAGTTAGATATTGGAAGTTGTACTTGGGTTTCAGATTTCTGGCCTATGAATACAGTGTTCTAGGTTTCCTGTTGCAGCTCCCAGTACCTCAGGAATAAAAGTATATCTGGGCCTTGACTCTCTACAAAAGAACTTCATGTCTGGCTCTGTTCCCCGCTTCTGCTCTCACAGGCCATGGTTAATATCTCACTAGTATTAGATCCTGATTGATGGAGCCATACCGGCTTTTGACTTCCTTTCTTCCTCTCCCTCACTCCTGAGAATGCTTCTGGCTCATATCCCACAGCTTGTCTGGCTGGCTACCCTGGTGCAACCCAAATCCTAGTGAATGAAGACTTCTGGCCTTCTCTTTATGCAGTCCTAGACCAGTTCTGACTTTTATTTCTCTTCTATTTTCTTGATCATTACTCTAACAATGTCATTTTAGATGTTTGTTGGACTATGAGAAAGAGACAGAGAGAGAGATCTGGGTTCTTCTATGGTCTTTACATTTTCTTCTTAAATGGAAGTTGTGTCATTTTTATTGTAACTAAATAATATGACAGTAATTCCTTGCCTTCAAAGACATTTAGAAATGTCTAAGCAAATCAGATTTAGCAGTGATTTCTTTGTCTTCCCATCTTACTTTTAAACATGTTAATAAATTGCCTCCTAGTAAATTTATTAACCTTAGGGAAAAATCAATTCAAAGAACTTCATTCTTATGCTATTATCACAGTTATATGTTGCAAAATCACCACTGCTATTATTGTAAATAGAAGGAAAATCAACTCAATGTTCATCAGTTTGACTCTCCTGGCTCAGAAGTATCTCTGGGTTTCTTTGCTTCTAGTAATGAAAAACATACTCCTCACTGAGATGTCTTGCAAGATAAAGACTATGAAGGCCCATTTGCTGTTCTGATTAATCACAACCCCACCATCCTCTTAAAAGATGCTTCTTCTCAGACTTCTTTTAAAGGAGCTCCTCTCTAAAAACATTTGGTTGCTGCCTGAATTTCAAAGCAGTTTTCAGGGCAGCTTGAACTCATTAAGGAGGGGTTGGTGAAGAGGGGTTGAAGAAGAGGAGCTTCAAAGACCTTGCTCTCTTGAAACAATACACCAGCACACACAACTAACAGATCAACTGGGAAAAAATCTGAGGAAGGTTAAAGCTTACAATAGGTCATTTACTTCTAAAGGATGTAGAGGCATGGCTTTAACAACATTTCAGCCAAGAACTATAAAAAAATCATAATTTAGAAGATTATCTACCCTGAAGAAATCATTGGTTGCTCAGTTTAATTATGAAATGGTATGGAGAAATGGAGAGATCCAGTTGTCTGACGAGCATTGTGAGTCCCAACTGCAATCAGACTCATTTCGGCTCTGAACTTTGTGTCTGTGAATGGAGCTGATTACAGTACCAGCTTCAAACGTCCCAGCCCCATTACTTAATTAACAACATAAATATTTTTTGTGTTTGTGTATGTGTTTGAAATTAACATTTACTAATTGTACAAGATAATTGCTTTACTGTGACCAGTGTGAAGGACTGTCCGTTTGTGATAACACTATCCATTCTTTCTGACCTAGTGATGAACACATCAGATTTAATGTAGAATGTCACAAAGTGACAGCCCGCTTCTGTCCTTAATGAACTCAGCCAGAACAAAACCAGGGGTTATAAAGAAGGGAAACAGTGTCACAAAAGAGCACCTGTGGCTGTCGACTGCCTGCTTGTATTTCCAGCCATCACCCACAGCAGCAGAAGTGAGAGAAGATTCAGCCAAAGAGAATGCCCCCTTTTAAAGGATTGGCCCTTTAGCAGTTGCCTACATGGTATAATTTGATGGACAGTGCAAGCTGGCGCCTGTCACCAAATCGGCATGGTGCCATTGAACTTTTCTATCAGGCCTAAAATTCTCACTCTCACAGTCACTGAGTTGGAGAACAAGAGCAGGAATCTTGCCTCCATAAAAGCTGCTATTAAATCATATGCTTCATGGGAGGGGAACTCCCTAGTGAAGAAACTCTGAAACTTTTTCTCTTAGTATAGATGTATGGGACTTATTTCATATCTAAATGTAGCTATCTCCCTGAACTTGAAAAAAGTGATTCTCTTCTTTTTCTATGATTTGCTCCTCAACGACTTTATTCTTGTAACAAAGTTACACCCACATGGGGTGATCACTCCACCTCATTGTGACTGGCTCTTTGATTCCTTCCCATCCCAAGTTCTAAGGCAATCAAGGCATTTACATTGATGAATATTACTGAAATCCCAACATTTCTCAATTAATGAATTGATATTGAGTCCCAATTTATTTCCTATTATCTTTTACTAATCTCTCTCCTCCTCTCTTTTCATTTGACTTAAACATTAAATTTATGGCCGACAGAGTTTATTAACAGTGCTTTGAGTTGTGCCCAACTCTTCATGGCCCCATTTGGAATTTTCTTGACAAAGATATGGGAGTGGTTTGCCATGTCCTTCTCCAGTTCATTTTGTAGATGAGGAAAATGAGGCAAACAGGGTTAAGTGACTTGCCCAGGGTCATACATCTACTAAGTGTCTTGGGTCAGATTTTAACTCAGGAACACTAATCTTCCCGACTTCAGGCCTGGTGCTCAATCCTCTTGTCTAGCTGTTCTATTAACATTGTAGCAAACAATAAAATATATAATAACTTACAATGTATCAGCTGTGAGAATGATCTCAGACAGAAACTACTTTAACCAATATTATTACAGCTGAGTTCCCAGCTCTGAAAACAGAGGTCCACCATTCAGCTACCTCTGGTTGTCAATTAATGTCTCTTTTCAAGATTTCTTTTCATGTTTTTTCACAAGGAAAGAACTTCTTTCTCTTTGTAGTTCAATGAGTCTCTGACAGTACAGTTAAGTCTTTAGAATAACAGATAAATTGCCTATCTCACATGATTTTAATCCTTTATAAAAGAATAACAGTATCCATAATCCTTGTGCGAGCTTCTATTTAAGTACATGTTAAATTCTTATTTTATTGACTTTACTAATATCATACATGTGCTACCTAGGTTAGTTTATACACTTAAAGTGGTTGGCAGAGGAAATGGAAAGCAATTAAGCTCTAAACCCTTAATCATCTTTAACTGTTTCTCTTATTCATCCTTCAAATCTAGTGAATGATCAAGTCCTACTGTTTTTTCCTTCAAAATATTGCTCCTTCTTTATGAGGTAGTGGTGGTGGTATACAGGGCCCAGGTAATATGGGTATATGAGAGTCCCAGTACTTTTTATTCAAGTCTCCATTCTCAAAACCTGTAAAAAAATTCCTTACTTGAAATTATTGTATATTTTTTAGGATATACATACATACACACATGCATGCATCTATATGCATATATGTTTACTTGTAAACATGGAATTGATGCCAGTATACAGTGGTATCCAGTTAAGGAATTTTCTTTCTCTCTCTCTTTCTCCATCTATATGTGTACAAGAGTTCCTTACAATAATGAAATATAGATACATATATACTAAATTATAGATAAATTAATAATAATATATAAACCAATGCATTATACCAATAATATAAAATAATATAATTTTATGATATGGTGGTGGTGACAGTGGTTGTTGTTCTTGAAGAGGACCAAAATGACGTCACCATGATAACGTGAAATTTCAGTGTGTCCAACTGTGGCTGATCAGGCTAATATGAGCTTGGAATACTGTACTGGTTGAGTCCAGATAGTCCATATGAATATTTGGGGTGGATACTCAAATTTGCGCATCCTATGTTCACTTTGTGCTGTCTCAATTCTGCTTTGCTCAAAGTGCACAGCACCCTTTCTAATGTGGGCATGCCATGCTGAATGGTCCTGTGCTAGTGTCTCTCATGTTGCACAGTCAAATCCAAAGTTCTTGAGAGAGACCTTGAGAGTATCCTTGCATTGCTTCTTCTGACCATCATGTGATCACTTGCCCCATGCAAACTTTCCATATAACAGTCTATTTGGCAAGCATACACTTTGCATTCTAACAACGTGGCCAGCCCATCGGATTTGCTCTCTCTGAGTTTGAATGTTTGGCAACTCAGCTCAAGCAAGGACTTCATTGTCTGGTAACTTATCCTGCCAGGTGATCCTCAGAATCTTCCTAAGACAGTTCAAATGGAAGTGATTCAGTTTCCTGGCATGATGCTGGTAGACTGTCCATGTTTCAGAAGCATATAGCAATGAGGTCAGCACAACGGCTCTGTAGACCTTCAGTTTGGTAGTCAGTCTAATACCTCTTCTCTCCCAAATTTCTCTCCCAAACACTGAGCTAGATCTGGCAATGCATGCATGAACCTCATTGTCAATGTGTACACCCCTGAAAAGTACACTACCAAAGTAAGTGAACTTATCCACAGCATTCAAAACTTCTCCATTTGCTGTAACTGATGGTTCCATGTATGGATGGTGTGGTGGTGGCTGATGGAGCACCTGTGCTTTCTTGGTGTTAGTTATTAGGTCAAAATTAGCACAGGCAGCAGAGAATTGATGCATACTTTGTTGCATCTCAGTTTTAGAGGTTGCTTTGAGCACACAATCATCTGTAAATAGAAAATCATGTACCAACACTCTCTCCACTTTAGTCTTGGCTTGTAGTCTTTTCAAATTGAAGAACTTACCATCAGTATGGTAATTGACCTTGATGCATGAGAAAGCATGAGAGCATTGTCCATTATCCATAACCCAGGCAAACATGCTATCATGAAATTGCCATACAATACTGATGAACTTCTATGGGCAACGAAACTTTGACATAATTTTCCATAAGCCCTCATGACTGACAGTGTCAAAGGCCTTGGTCAGATCCACAGATGTTGTGTACAGACCTCTGTTCTGCTCCTTGGCATTTCTTCTGGAATTTTCAGGCAGCAAACACCATATCAACTGTTCCTCAGCCCTTTCTGAATCTTCACTGGCTCTCAGACCATCTTCCAGGTGAAGGATCAGTCTATTAAGGAAGACTCTATCAAGAATTTTGCCAGCAATGACTAAGAGAAAGACCTCCCCCATGATTGTTGCAGGACAATCTATTCACTTTACCTTTATAAAGATGGACAATGGAGGCATCTTTGAACTCCTGGGGGATAACCTCCTCTTGCCCTAAAACTTGGAAAATTTCAGTCAGCTTTTGTATGAGTAATGGTCCCCCTACCTTATAAATCTTTGCTGAAACAGAATCAGCACCAGGTGCTTTGCCACATGAAAGGAGCCTAATAGTCCTCAAAACCTCCTCTTCAGTTGGAAGTTTGGCTAAGGAGGGATTGACTTCAACCTGAGGTAAATAGGCAATGACCTGTTTTGACCTATCATTGATTGATGATGGTCTGTTAAGAACACTATGGAAGTGTTCAGCTCATCTCTCTAGGATCATATGCTTATCACTAATCAATGTGGCTCCATCAGCACTCAGTAGTTTTGATGCACAATAGGTAACTTTCAGGGAATCATAAAAGCACTTTGGATTATTACTATCATCATAAAACTGAATTTCGTCTGCCTTCTGACTGAGCCAGGAATCCTGAATCTCTCTAAACTTTGCTTGTACTGTGCTTTTGATGGAATTAAATGCTACCTTTTTAGAGGTGGATGAACTATCTTGCTAGTATATCCTATGAAGTTCTCATTTTGTTTAGCAGCTTCTGAATTTCCTCATCCTTTTAATCAAGTCTTGATGTTTGCAAGTGTTCTGGCCCAAATGAGCAAATGCAGTGCTATACTCCAAATCTCTGAAGGCTGCCTACTCCTTTTCTGCTCCACTGTTGTCAACTGTGTGTTGGCTCAACTTTCCCTCCAAGTTAGCAACAAACTTTTCATGCTCAGAGAAGAACTCTAATTTTTTGACATTAATTTTTCTGGTAGTTATTTTGCCTTGGGGGGTGGTACTTTTGATGAATGAGAATATTTAGCTTGGAAAGGATAAATCTATGATCAGCACAGCACTCTGCACCACACATTGCCTTTGTCACTCTCACATCTTGTCTGTCTCTTCTCCTTACAGTTGCGTAATCTATTAGTTGCCAGTGTTTGCTGCGAGGGTGTATCCATGAAGTTTTATTGTGTTTAGGTAAACAGAAAACAGTGTTGGTGATGAGAAGGTCATGCAATGTGCAAGTCTTCAGCAGTAAATGATCATTACCATTGCTGTTTCCATCTCCATTCCTCCCTAGGACTCCGTGCCAAGTCTGGTAGTCTGAGCATACTCTATCATTATACCCAGAATTATAAGTTTGTCTTCCTTTGGCACATTGATGATAAGGGACTTTAGGCCTTCATAAAATTTTTCTTTGACCTCATCAAGGTTTGTCATGGTGGAAGCATAGGCACTGATGATGGTAGCATGGCTTTCACTTGTGAGTGGCAATCACAGTGTCATGAGCCTGTCTTTCACTCCCCTTGGCAGGCATACCAGATTGATGACTAAATTAGTTTTGACTGCAAAACCTATGCCATCCTCACAGCACTCCCTTCACTGTGGCCACTCCACAAAACTGTGTATCCAGCTCCAACTTCAGTAAGCTGACCTTCATTTGCCAGTCTTATTTCACTCAGGGCTGCTATTTGGATGTGATATCAGTTGAGTTCTCTTGCAACAAGAGCAGTTCTTCTTTCACATCTACTGGATCTTGTGTTGTCTATTAGAGTGTGCATGTTCCATGTGCTGCTGATAAATGGAATCATCTTTGCAGATGCTTTTCTACATCTTGTACATTTTTGTGTGTGTGTTTTGACCACATAGTGGGATTCCCCACCTGCCGTGGTAATCAGGCTAAGGTTGGGTAAGCAGACGATGTTTAGAACACTTTTTCTAGCCCCCTTCCTCACCAGGAGGTGAACAGTGCAATCTTTAAAATGCTGCTCAGACATCCAGGGGGATGCCAAATCCCATTGCTGCTTCCAGTGAGATGACTCTACGGCCTGGGCCGCCTGTGGCAGGGTTTTGATTACAGGTCCCAGTGCATCTGCACTTGCTGCTTCATCACTTGCCTATCTCCACAGGACTTTGAGGCATAATAGTTACATGGAATGGGTGATGTCTTTTGATTTGTGCATAAATTGGATTTAAGTGAGGCAGAATTGCACAATGTTGTCAACCTCACTCTCTCCTCCAGAGTCATCATAGCCCAGTGGCAGGACAGAGTCAAGATGGCTGGCAATGGCTTAGGATTCAGTGGATGACCTTGTTGTCTTCAGTGTCTAACCAAGCTCTAAGCATTCTATGTCACCTACTTCAGCTGATTTCACGGCTGTTGGAATAAATAGTTCTCATCTGTCCATTCTACCAGAGGAAGTCTTCACATGCTTGGGGTAGACACTCTCCTAACTCAAAATGGGTTTGAGAACCCTTGGTTAGCCTCAACCTGGTTTGGCCCATCTGGCAAAATAGTTTACCGGAGTATGGCTGCTATACGTGCTGCAGCTTCTTGGAGCCACAGGTGAGAGTTAGGTGGAACAGGTAGACACCAAAGGTGGAAACAGCCCCAAAAAAGGGCTCAGCAGCCACCACACCAAAGGTACTGGTCCTCTCTGAACACACCCTGCACCCCAATAATAATATATAAACCATATCATGTTACTTCTACTATAAAATAATATAATTTTATGATATATCAATTATATGAAAATATGTAAACAGAATCATAAGCATAAGAAACCCCTGGTATGGAAATGTCTCATGTGATACAGATCAACACTCATTATAATTTATAGTGTTAGAAAATTTCTTGGGCTACTGAGATGAACTAACTTGCCCATGATCACTCAATAAGCATCAGAGTTTAAACTTGATCCCTGACCAAGATGGGCTAACCAAAATGAAGTATATTGCTATGAAATCCTACACTGTCTTACTTATATATTCATTATCTTAAGTCATGGTCTAAGCGCATGGCATAAGAAAAACTAAACATTTAACTTTGACTTAACTTTGGATGGTTTTGAAGTCAGGATGACCTAAGTTCAAAGCACTGTCTTTGACAACAGACTGTGTAACTAGGGACCAGTCACTTAACTTCTCCATGCCCCTAGAAACCCTCTGCAGCTAAATGTCATAATTTAGTGGTCAATTTGCACATGTGGACAAAGCACCTACATCTGGAGTTTCTTACATTCCTGAGATAATGGTCTTTCCCCACACCTAAAATATTTAATTTCCTATTGTTTTATGTATATTTTTCTTGCATCCTCACCTTATTGATAATATTTTATCACTCTTCCATATCAGGACAGTGTAAGGGTGTTATGTAGATGCAGCAGTGTTCTAAGATTAATTGGTTTCAGAACATTGAAAAATATGACCCTCAAAAGATATTACAAAATAAAGAAAAAAAGATGCTTAGAACAGAGGGTCCTGAGTTTCTGGAGAATACAGTCCTCAGTAACACAGAGAAGAAATGCTGGGAACCTTGGGTTGAAGTTTGAAGGGTTCTCTACTAATCTCAGCCCTAGGGAACATATTCAAGAGATTGGTCACTTCAAAAAATGTACATTTTCTTTTGCACTGTAGTAAGGAAAATGGATTAGGTAGCTATAAATTAAAAATGGAGTAGCAGCTCTGTCATCATTTCCATTATAAATGATGCTTTTCAGCATTTTGTGACATAACTGTAAAAATTTGCTCTGGATTGAAATTTGTGTGTAGCTGGAAAATTCAGCAACTGACTGAAGGGACTTATTTCAAAAGTCTTTATTTATTATTTCAGTTGTGAAGAAAATACTTTACTATTTAATCTTTTATTAATAATGATTAAACCTAGCTTTGTGTGAATAAAAATTTCCTAACCCAAAAGCTTGCAGTAAAGTTCATGCTGACTTTAGAGACTCTCTTGGGAAGCTGGATGGTTGCAGAGAACACTTAGAACCTACCCAAATCCACCCAAAGCTTGTGTTTTGGGTTCCCCAAATTTGAATATTTATACTTACTTGCTAATAACTCAAACTGCCTTGTCCTGGCAACTACTTGCTGCTTATGGCCAATCAGGCATATGCTATTATGCCTTTGTCTAAACATTATACAACTTCACAAAGACTTGAGGAGAGAGCCCCACCATTTTCTAACTCTCTCCTTTTTCATATGACCTATTAAATTTTTCTCTAATGCTATTTCAGATTTAAGGGTTGATTATCATGAACAAATGTTTAAAAATTGCTTTTTCATGTAATTGGGGAAGAAATAAAATTAAAAAGAATTCCTAAAGCACAGGTTTGACCATATCACCTATTACTCAAATTAAACACAAAATTCTCTCATCCAAAGCCCTTCATAAGTTAATTCTTCTTTCTACCCTCACCTTTTCAGTCTTCTTATACCTTGTTCTCCATCATATATTATTTTTGATCCAGTGACAATGATCTTTGTTGTTTAATGAACAAGACTTTCTTCTCTCAATTCTAGGCCTTTTCTCTGACTCTCTCCCTTCCTCATCTTTCCCTCCTGGCTTCCCTTGGTTTCTTATGGCCCAACTATAATCTTATCTTTTATAGGAAGCCATTACCCAGCCCCTCTTAATTTTATTGCCTTCCCACTTATAATAATTTCCCATTTATCCTGTATATACCTTGCTTATTTGTTTGCCTGTGGTCTTCTCCATTAGATTGTGAACTCCTTAAGGGCAGGGACTATCTTTTGCCTTGTTTTGTATTCCCAGTGCCTGCCCCAAGTAGGTGCTTAATAATTGCTTATTGATTTACTGAAAGAATTGTCTCTGAGATCTTCTCTCTAAACCTATGAACCTAATATAGTTGGATTTCTGAAGACTAGCTAGAGTAGAGAACAGATAGGAAATATTGCCTAGCCTACAGTAAGCAGCATGATGGAAACTTCCGAAGACATTAACATGTACTTCTTAATAGAACCGTGTGTATGTTCTTCTTCATGTGTGCCATGGTTGCACTTATCCCCCAGATTTACACCTCCATGAATACTCTGCTTACATGTTTTCCTCTCCCCTCTCTCTTTCTCTCTGTCTCGCCTGTGTTCACTGGCAGGTGGGTGGGGAGGTTGTAATGAGCTCAAACTTTTGAGAAGAAAATGTTCTGTCGTTACTTTTACAATTATTTTTTAAAATAGTCTGTTTCATCAAAAGTCTTTAAACTAAACATCTGTTCTAGGTAAAATATTTAGTTTTAAGAGGATTCTGTCTCACTAAGGATTAGAACTGAGGTAGCTTAGTGGGTTCCCATTACGTAAGAATAGCCTAGGTATTATATTTTATTAAACAATGTATTTTTTATTAAGTACTTTTGCTGGAATTTCCTTTCCCTTTTAAAATGGTCCTGCCTAGAAGAATGTATATCAAAACTTTTGGAAGTGTATAGCCCCTCATTTGGTGAGAGCTGGTAATTACTAAGCTTATCAATTGACTAATTATTTGAATAATTCTAGCCTATTATTAAGAGATCTAACTGGAGAGAATTAGCTTATTCCTTTGCTGTTAACAAATAATTACTGAACACTTTGTTAAATCCCTACAACCGTCACCAAACCAAACGAAAAAAGAAGGGGTGTTTCTCTAGACATCATGGGGAGAAATAATGTCCAGATTCTCCTGAATCAGGTGAATGACAGAGTCCACTCTTTAGGGTAATTTGTTGGATGAGATCAGCTGGAATGTTGACAAAAGAATGATTAGCTTTAGTCTGTCTCTTGCCAAACAAGAAAAGAAATAAGAACATGAATCTTTTTCTCTTGATGACAAATAATATTTTTTTCCTTGGCAGAAATGGGTTCAGAGTTTGCCTTAACTGGGCACAAGACAACTGAGGCACAAAGCCAAGAGAGAATCCTTGGACTAGGGAATTCTGCAGGGAAAAAGGAGGTAGAGAAGTACAAGAGAATGGGGAGAATGGAACGAGAAGGAAAAGGTGGAGGAGAGTATGGTCCATTTGGTGCCAGCTAGCAAAAGTACCAGCACACAATGAAAGAAGATGCTATGCCCAAGAAGGAACTAATTGCACTTTAGACACTATGCTAAAAGAAAGCAATCATCAGAGAGGAGATGCATGACAAACTTTCTGGGGAATTAGTAAATATAGAACCTGCATATTTGGAATGGTGACAGATTCATCTAGATCTTTGGAAGAAAGTGCCTTATTCTCTCAAATAAAAAAAAAACTAGACTTTAATATTGTAAATTATGCACTTGTAAAAATGACATGGTATAGATACATTGTATATGCCACATAGCAACTTTTCCAGATTTGGTGTTGAGTAAGTGGAGGATATATAAAGAAATGAACTCTCATCCCACAAAGCATCACCTTCGTGTAAAAAGTCTGTGACTCAGGAATCACGCTTTATTAAAAATATAACCTAGAGATTTCCTCTTTTACTGTGACTACTTTTTTATATAATAACCACATCTGAGTTTCAGGTAGTTATTCTTTCAAGAAATGATTGAAATAAGGTATGCTAAACTTCAAAGTATATTTTAGGTATCCTCCAATATCATTCTTTGCATTGAGATAGAGCTGCCAGGGGGCAAAAGTTTTCTATGATTTCTCTAGCATTAAAGGAAGTTTGGATTCATATTTTGTATATGTTTGACTATTGGTGAATCATTTCTTTTTTGTCCCCTATTAAAAGTATCTCCATGAATATTAATAATGGATAGTTAAAATAAACTTGAACAAACAGAAAGACACATACACACACACAAAGTGTTCTGTTTCCTTGGTCCACTATTCTGGGATGGATTTAAAGTATTCAATGTAGGTATCAGGTTGTGGATTTTGTTGGATTGACATTAGGTTTTATCTCTCTTTCTGGGGCTTTTTTATGTTGCTAGCTGTCTTGTTCCCATTTCTACCTTGAACTGAATCAGCACAGCTTTCATGCAGCACTTTTTCACTGTGATTGGCAGTCACAGGAGCTGGTGGATGTTTTCAGGTCAGTGCCAGGGGAGCCTGTTGAACTTGGCACAGTGATGATTTATTATTACTGATGAGTAATTATGGTTAGGTTTGTATTTCATGGGTGTTTCTTAGGTGGTATTTGTAGAGCTCTCACTTTACTGAAATACTAAAATACTTCAACCTTTTGTCAACACTTAAAAGACATTACCTTTCTGTAAGAGAAGGGAAAGGAGCAGAAAATGTTGATGTGGCTAGTTTCATTATTTCCTTCAGAGAAACTAAGGAGATTTAGAAGTGGGGGGAAGAAGGAAATGTCCTCAAGAATGGAGGCATTATTAGCAGTATTCATTGAAAGTTTTGTTAAACATTAAATGAAGTTTACCTGAATGAACCTGTAGGTAGATTTGTTTTGTCAAATCAGATAATTGATCGAATAAGATAATATTTGTAAAAAGCACTTGGTATAGTGCCTGGCACATAGAGGTACTAACTAAATGCTTATTTCATTCCCTCTTCACCCTGTCATTTTCATTAAATGCTTAACAATATTGGATCACTGATAACCAACATTCCACTAGAGCTTCTTAAGTAAAATATGTCTCTTTCAATTCTGGTTATTTGGCAGTCTTAACAGCTCTATTCTGCTGGCTTGAATGGAATGACTATAGCATTGATCAACCATAGATAGATAAAAGGTTTATATAATGATTTTGAATGAAATATACAATTTGCTTCATTTGATTTGGTACAGATTGTAGAATTCTAGGTGGATTCATCAAGACCACTTCAGCAATGCAAGCTCTAGAAGGTTCTACCATGGTAGAGGATTTAAAAGAGTATCCTTATGATAGATTATGTTTTGTTTTGAACAAATATAATACAGAAATTCATTCCTCTAAACCTACCAGTAGGTGATGAATTTTTTGGCCATGACAACAAAAGAAAAAAAAATTAAGCATTGGAAAAAACCTACCAGAATGTGGAAATGTTAATGTAATACATAATCAGCTGGCCTGCCTGTCACACAAATAGACATCTAGGTTAGGATTTATCTCACACAATAACTAAAGGAGACTATGATTTCTTGCTGTTTGAGGAACAGGAGGAAGGTCTTGGCTGGCTAAATGCTTGCCCTTTCCTTCTCCTATCTCCAAGAGAGACACTGGGCAAGAATCATATATATCTATGACACACCAAACATCTGTGGTCTAAGTGTACTAGACAATTGTACATATGAAGTCATGCAAAACATTTCTGCTTTAGTTGTGTTCTGGAAAAAAAAACCAAGAAAAATAAAAGAAGAGAAAAATATGCTTCAATCTGCAAACTGAATTTACTGATTCTCTATCTGGAGGCGGATAGCAATTAACATCATGGAGTTATAGTGGATCATTGTATCAGTCAGAGTTATTATCTTTCACAGTTTATTATCTTTACAATATTGAGTTACTTGGGTAGATTGTTCTCCTCATTCTGCTCACTTCAGTTTGCATCAGTGCATATAAGTTTTCTTAGATTTTTCTGAAACAATTCCCTTCATCATTTCTTAGAGAACAGAATTTCTTAGAATTTCATCACATTCACATTCCATCACTTGCTCAGCCATTCCCCAGTTGATGAACATCCCATGAGTTTCTAGTTCTTTGACACAACAAAAAGCTGCCATAAATATTTTTGTACCTATGGGTCATTTTCCTTTTTCTTTAGTATTCTTGGGGGTACCAACTTGGTAATGGCATTTCTAGGTCAAAGGATATACATAGTTTTACAGCCCCTTGGGCATAGTTACAGATTGATTTCCAGGGTGGTTCACACACAGATACACTAATAGTGAATTGGCATACCTCTTTCCCCAAATCTCCTTCAGCATTTGTCATTTTACTTTTCTATGATCTTAGCCAATCTAATGGGTATAACGTGGTGCCTTAATTTTTTAAAAATTGCTTTTCTCTAATTATTAATTTCAGATTATTTTTATATAACTATTGATAGATCTTATTTCTTTCTTTAAAATATGCTTCATAATCCTTTGCTGTTGTTGAAACGTTTCAGTCATATGACCCCACATGGGGTTGACTTGGCAAAGATACTGGAGTGGTTTGTTATTTCCTTCTCCAGTTTATTTTGCAGATAAGGAAACTAAGACAAATAGAATTAAGTTTCCTGCCCAGGGTCACACAACTAGTCAATATCTGAGGTTGAACTTGAATTTGGGTCTTCCTGACTCCATCCACTGCACAACCTACATGCCTTTTGTACAATTTATCAATTGGGAAATGGTTCTTATTTTTATAAATTTGACTCAGTTCTCTATATTTGTCAAATGAGAGGTTTATCTGGGAACTCACTGCAAACATTTCTTCCATTTCCTCCTTTTTTATTGCATTTGTTTGGATTGTACAGAAACTTCTAAAATTTATGTAATCAAAATTATCATTTTACCTCCATGAACCTATTTATTTTTTGTTTGGTAATGAACTCTTTCACTACCCACGGACCTGAGAAGTAATTTTTTCCCATGTTCTCCTGAATTTTATGATATCACCTTTTATGTTTAAGTCATGTACCTACTTTGAGTTTATCTTGGCACACAGTATGAGATGCAGTCTATGCCAGACTACTTTCCAGTTTTTTTTTCCAGTAGTTTTTGTCAAATATTGAAGTCTTGACCCCATGCCTGAGATCTTTGGTTTTATGAAATACTAGGCTATTGTGCTCATTTGTTTCTGTATATTATAGGCCTAATCTATTCCATTGATTGACCCCTCAACTTCTTATCCAGTACCAAATTGTTTTGATGATTGCTGCTTATTTCAGATAGATTGCTAAGCTCTTTTCCTTCACATTTTTTTCCCCATTGAGTCCCATGATATTCTTAACCTTTTGTTCTTTCAAATGAATTTTGTTAGTGTTTTTTTTCTAGACCTATAAAGTAATTCTTCAGTAGTTTGGTATGGAACTAAATAAGTAAATTAATTTAGCTAGTATTGTCATTTTTATTATATTGGCTTGACCCACTGTGCAATCATTTAGTCAGGTCCAACTCTTTGTGACCCCGTGGAGTTGTTTGCCATTTCCTTCTCTAGTGTGCCCTCATTTAAAAGAAAAATATATAGATGAAAAATTGAAGCAAGTAGGAGGTAACTGACTTGACCAGCCTCACAGAGTTAGTATCTGAGGTTAGATCTGAACTTAAAACTTCCTGACTTCAGGAGAAGCACTCTATCCATTGCACCACCCAGTTGTCCCCTATTGGTTTGGTCTAATATTTCTCTAGTTATTTATGTCTGTCTTTGTTTGAAGAGTATTTTATAATTGCGCTCCTGTGTGTATGTTGGCAAGTAAACTCGCAAACTATATATGCTGTCTGTAGTAATTTTAAATGAAATTTTGTTTTCTTCTATCTCTTCCTCTTGGGTTTTGTTGGTAATATATAGACATGATGACTTTTTGTGGGTTTATTTTACATCCTGCAGTTTTGCTAAAGTTGTTAATTGTTTCTATTAGTGTTTTAGTTGTCTTTCCAGGGTTCACTAAGTATTCCATCTTATCTTCTGCAAAAGTCCTCCTCATTGCGTGTGCTTATTCCTGTAGGTTCTCTTTCTTGTTCTGTTGCTATGGCTAACATCTCTAGTACAATATTTGTAATAATAATTTTATAGTAATGGAGGTAATGATGACTCATTCTGGTCTTATTGGCAAGGTTTCTAGTTTATCCTTATTATAGATAAAGCTTGCTTTTGGATTTGATAGATATTATAATTTTAATAAAAGCTTCATTTATTCCTAGGCTTTCTGGTATTTTCTTTTTAAATTTTAAACATTTAATTTAATTAATTGTTAAACATAAATTTAAAACATTTTGGAATGACACAATCTATGAAGAATTCCACTTACATTTGAACTGTTACACTTACACAAAAGTGGCAGACATTTTTAGTGATCGTGCTTCTGTTTTATACCTTGATTGACATGAAAAGGCATAGGGTCATCTAAACAACTTGCTTCTTTTGTTACATGTTTCAAAATATCTTTATGGTTTTGTAATGGAAGATACTTTCACGGAGAAAAGCCTTTATGGCTGCATTTTGCTTTTCTCAGTAAAATGCTTTGACAGTCGATAAGGCAGAAGTATAGTGTCCTGTATTTTCTTCACTTTTTAGTCATCATGGACCATAATAAATTTGTGATCTGCATAAAAATGTCATTAACAAAAGCTTTGCTATTCATTTCTTTCCCCTCCATCAGGTATGTTCTCAATATTTGTGCAGATTATTCTTCTAAATATTTTGTAGATATGAGAAAGAAGTCATTGATATTGTCTTGATTATCATTCTTTAGTGATAACACCTATGATTTTTTAATCTTTTTTTTTCTCTTTTTTACCATGAACCTAATAATCAACACAAACTTTTGAATATGAAATGGAAAACAAAAGCTTTATATAAGATGATGTACACTATCATTTGCAGTTTGTTTTTTAAAAATATATGTATAAGTAACATAACTACACTATTTTCCTGTATTTTTTTCCTCTTTGCACATTTTTAAATGTATTATTGAAACTTTTTTTTTTACATTTCTATTACTTCCCACTAACCTACTTTCTCTCAAGTGAAAGATTTTCCTTGAAAGAAATATGAACTGTCCAGCAAAATAGATCAACCCATTGGCTATACTGGAGAATGAAACAAACCACACTTTATTCTACATCTCTAGTCTGTCAAGAGGTGCAGAGAATATTTCACAATCAGTCATTCATTTGAAGTCACTATTATTGCATTGTTCTGAATGCCCTATTTCAGATATCTTGAGACTCCATCCTTCAGTATCTCCAAATTTTCATCACCACCACCTCTCTATCCCCTCGTGTGGATGTCCTCTTTATATACTTGGAGTGCTCAATCACTTCCTCCTTATTAATGGGAGTTAACATAGATGCAAAACCTCAGCAACTAGTTAATATGGTTGATAAAGTTCTGGGGTCTGGAGTCAGAAAAATCTGAATTCAAATATAGCCTCAAATATAACCTGGTTTTATCACTAGGCAAAGTCTCAAATATAGACTGGTTGTGCCACTAGGCAAATCACTTAACTTTTTTTGCTTCCATTTCCACCACTGTAAAATAGGGATAACAATAATGTCTACCTATCTTTGTTAAGATCAAAAGAAATAATATTTGCAAAGTGCATAACAGTACATGGGAAATGATAAGCACTTTGATTGCATCAAATCCTGGGACATTGAAGATTATTTTGTTCAGACTCTGATAATGCGCTTGCAAGACTACTCATAGCTCTACTCTATCAGTACATTTATTTTAGATATACACTGAATATCAATAATAAATGAAGAGCAAGTTTAAATGGCAGGAAAATGGCAGATTGGATCACATCTGGGAAATTGTGTGTTCCTTTCATGACCCTAGAGTTTTCCATGAAGGAATAATCCACTTTTTAAAAACATTTTTTAAACAGTAGTCTTCTGACAGCTTTGCAAGAATTTAAGGTTATAGTTCACAAAAGACAATAGAGAGGTGCAAATAGGAAGACAAACCAAGAATGAAGAATTACATGTTACAAGGGATATAAAAATATCAAGAAAGCTGGTTGACTGTGTATCAAGAGTAAAAAAATGGAGTCAGTGATATTTATATGCAATGACAAGAAATATAGAGGATGGACTATCTAGCCTGTTGGTTTGACTTAATTTAGTGTATCTATAGGAATTCATATACAAGATATATGTGCATATAATAGTATGCACACACACACACACACACACACACACACACACACACACACACACACACACACACATATATATATATATATATATATATATACATAATAGGAGATACACATAAAATACAAACTCCTCAAACTGATGTTTAAAGCCTTTGAAAAAAAATCTTTCCAGGTTGATTAGTTATTTACCACTCTCCCTCCCTGTCTTCCTCACACATACTACACTTTTTGACAAAATTGACCTATTTGTGGTTTCCATTATATGACATTGCATTTCCAGCTTTTGTATAGGTTATCACCTATGCCAGAATTGCTCTCCTTTCTCAACACCACCACGTAGAACCCTTGTCTCCCTTCAAGGCTCAGATCAAATACCACCTCTTACATATATCATGTGAGACCTTTACTGACCACTGACTGCTAATTTTCTCTCAAATCCTTGAAATCACTTTGTATTTACTTTGTGTATTTTTTTTTGTATATTGTATTTTCTTGTTTGTATACATATTGCTTTCCTCCAGTAGAATGAAAGATCCTACAGGACTATTTTGTTATTATATTTCTATTTTGGACACCTGATACAGTCCTGGTACATTGAGTGTGTTCATCCTTTGTTTCCAAAGAAAACCATGCCATTAGAGAAATGATGATGTGACTTGCACTTGACTTTGTTTTGGGTGAGGGAGGACTGTGCAGGTCACCAACCTCACTTCTCCTCCAGAGCCATCTGAATCCAGTGACCAGATATTCATCAGGATGACTGGAGATGACCCAAGATGAAGCAATTGGGATTAAATGTCTTGTCCAAGGTCACACAGCTAGTGAGTATCAAGTGTCTGAGGTGAGATTTGAACTCAGGTTCTCCTAACTCCTGCACTGGTGCTCTATCCACTGTACCACCTACCTGCCCTTTGGTACATTGTAGATAGTTAACAAATGTTAGTTGAATTGAGTTGAATTAAACATGTACTTTTAGTTTCTGTGATTCCTCTCATCTTAATGGCTCCTATACTCCTATTTTGTTATGTATAGAATAGCAGAGATAGAAGGGCTCTTAGAAGCCATCTGTTAAAACATATTACCCAAAGGAAAAATTTCCTTCCTAACATCATTAAGAGATGATCATCCTTCTTCTCATTAAATGTTTCCAGAGATGGGGAGTTCATTATTTAAACAGTCATCTAACTCTTCTTTTCATAACTTAGAGACACAAGTTAAGTTGATGGATGATGCAAGGGATAATAGAGAGATGCATGATAACAAGCAAGTGTAGCTCATTATTTATAATGACTTATATAATACCTGTGTTGCAAATATTGGCATGGAGACATCAGACATTGGAAGTGACTGTAGCAACTGAGCAATATTTTCCCTAGAATTCACCATTTCGGGTCATGTGGGGCTTGCTGTGAGATTTCTAAGAGAATGGATGATGGAGAGGTTCCAACATGGACAAGTCATTTAGAGGAGGGGAGATGGGAAGAATTAGTGTCATATATCTGATCCCTGGTTGTTTGCTTCCCTGACCCTTTCCTTTAGGAAAATTGTATCTTGCAGATGGAGGAGAAGTGAGGCTGGTGACCTGCACAGCCCTCCCTCACACAAAACAAAGTCATGTGCAAGTCATGTCATTGTTTCTCTGATGGCATGGTCTTCTTTGGCAATGAAAGATGAACACAATGTTGCAGATGATGGGTGTAGGAAGCTGAGGAGCAATCTCCTGCTGAGAATAAATGGGGTATGCTGGGCTAGTTAAGAGCACTGTGGAAGAGACAGGAGCTTTCATTCCCCGTCCTCTGCTTTGCTTGTTCAATGTGGCTTAGCTCCAAGTTCACATCCCTGCAAATTGTTGGATGAATTAGTTCCATGTTTTCCCTCTTTGGGGAAGGTGCTGAGCTTAGAGGAAGAAAGAAACTGTTTGGATTGCCCAGGACAAGCAGCTCAGATAGATGTTTCCCTATACGTGTTTTCTTCTTCACTTGCTTTTATAATTATTTATAAATCTGTTCCTCTCCCTTAATATGAATGAAAGTCAGATTTTTGGCTAAACTTTGGTGAGATCCATGATGGCAGCAGGTGAAGACGAGGAAAGGGAGCTCCTTTTGATCTTATGGAAAAGAGGTACAACTGTCCTTTCAGCAGGAGCTGAAGGAGGGAAGGGAGGTCCCTGGGTTCCTATAAGAGATAGAGAGAGGCAGCATAGAAACCTAAACATTCTTTCCCTAAACTAGTTAGAGAAACTATTGAAGTTGGGGAGACTGATGGCCATTTTCAGCTTTTCCCCAAGTTCTGAGATTTCTATTGTCAAGTATCCTGAGCTGCTAAAGGAACTGAAGCATTGTTGGGACAGTTTATCATCACTGTGTATTAGCCAAAACTTCTTCCACAACCAAGACATGTGTGTAGCTCAGCTCTATATCTCCTTTTCACAGATTCTACTTACACTTTCACTCTTACTCCAACTTATATACAAAAAGTAGAATAAAAGATAATGTTGAGGAGATAGATGAGAAAAGGTGAACCATTCATGTAGCAAGAGTGAAAGAAAACAGAAAACTCAAATAAAAAAAAATTAAAATTTTTTTGATGATAGAAAGATCTTTCCCATCCATTAGTAGCCTCGTGTGACCTGCTTGGAAACCTGAGTCACATGAGTCTATGGTGGGAGGAGCTTGCTGAATGGGTAGAGCAAGAAGGGTGGAGCAGAGCTGAGAGCAAGTTTGACACAGCAGTTAGAGCTGAGGGAGAGAGAGGAAGCAGGCATCAGGCAGTGAGTGTTCAATTTGTGGGAAGGCCTTAGCAGGGGAAAGACTTGGGGATGGTTGTGCCCCATGCATTGTTATTTATTGTGTATAGATTTCTTTGATGTTATGAGGGACTTGACTTTCTGGTATTTAAATAATTGTTTTGGTTCTGTCCTCCATGTAGAGAGTTTGTTATATTTTGTGATTTGAAATTAGGCTAGGTATATTCATAGCCACTGTTGGAACTATGAATATTGCACTGGCACTATACAGTCCTTCATGTACTGATAGACAGTTATCACACATTCCCTGTGTCTTCCTTTCTCCATTCCACATTCTTATCAACTGACTCTCATTTGGCTAGATCTCAACTTCATTTGCTTACCTGGATGACCAGAAGCAGGTCAGTGTTAGCTATACTTTCAATAAGTTGATATCTATTACCTTAGAACATCATATCTAGCAAAGAATAGCATTTTAGAATGAGGGAATAGCTGAAGAGGTCAGTTAGTATATCTCTTTTCATCTCTATATCTTACATCACTACATCCATCACTACATTAATGTCATGTCAAAGAAAAGAAATGTCAACAAAAACACTGTTCTTATTTTTCCCTCTTATTTGCTATAACTTGACATTTAAATTACTAGAGATGAGCAAGAAAATGGAAAAGGGAGAAGTAATGTACAAGTCAGAATGTATGAAGTATATGAAATATACAGGGAGATAGTAATTTTTTGCTGCTTTACCACAGCCTCTGAGACTTTGCTCTTATCAGATACTCATAAGAAGATAGGAGTGAGGGCTAAGTGGGTTGAAAATAATGACCTTGCTTCCTTAGCTTACCTTTTGTTTTTGCCTCAAATTTATTTCCATGCTAAACCAAAGAAGATCTTGGAAATTCCTAATTATAAATTATGCAGTTATTGTAACATAGGGCTGTAATCTCCATTCAGATGCAGAGATCCAAAAGAAAAGATTCAGTCTTAGCCTAGTTGTAACTTTCTTGGCTTTTGCTAGCTGAATGTGGAGGTTATAACTAAAAAGCCTGCCTAGTCACTATTGTGTAGTAGATTGCAGCTGATATGATGAATACTTGCACCTGAAAAGAGACCCCAGAAGCTGGTAATGGGGAATAACGTGTAGTTTAGATTTCTGTGTCTATCAGTCTCCAAACAGAGCAACACTCACCTCATACTAGGTGCCAAGTAGTTACTATGTGCCTAGAAAAGTAATATTCCCAGGAGAGAGCAGGCCCAGTGAAAAGAAAATAATGATATCCCTAGAAGGTCCTGCAGCTTTGCAGACATGAACTGCCTCTCCACATATGTACAACTGTCAGATGTATGTCCTCATCCCTAATTCCTATACATATCCACTCTTATCACTGGTGGTGTGTGAATTTTTAAGACACTTTGGCCTAGGTTTATGGGGAAAATGTCATGTTTATGCTATTTTAATAGATGTCTTTGCTATGAACTAATTCTGTCTTATGATAGACTAGAGAAAAAACACATTCTTGAAGTTTTGAGTTACTACAGACCTGCAGAATACCTTGAATCTGAAATAACAATTCTAGGACCACCACGTTTGAGGTGATGGTAAACTCCAGGTGCTGCAGTGTATAAGAAGAGATAGTATACTAAGGTTTAAGATATGGTGACAGAAATTAACAAAGATAAGCATATCATGATAAAGCATTGGTTATATAATAGTAATGATAATAGACAAAAGAAAAAGATGCACAATGAATTAAAAAAATATAAATAAAAATAATATTAAAAGGTGATGAAATTAAAACCAAATACAAAAGATGACCTTGGTACCATAAATCTAATTTAAAGTATATACTTTTCCTTTCTCTTTGCATTTAAAATATGAGTAGAAATGCTATGAGTCACAATGACAGTATTAGTTTGGCTTAACTTTTGTGCGTATTGAGGAGGATTATTTCATTGTTAGTAGAGAAGTGTTTATTTCATCAAATCAAAATATATTCAAAAAAACAAACAGTAAAAAATATGTGAATAAAAATAATTTTTGACAGTGTAAAAGAAACAAATAAATCTGAGTAATATGATGAAACTAAAAAGTTAGCTATGCAATACTGATTATAGAATTGGATTGACAACTTAAATAAAACAATATCTACTAAACATATTGGAGAAATTACACTGTGGAGAAAAGGAGGATCAAAGAAGGGAGGTAACTGCTGCTCAGAGTGGACAGAATGATGGTAACAGATGGTAGAGAGAAGGTAAAGCCATTCAACTCATTTTTTTCTCTCTGTTCTTCCAAGGAGTATGACCTTTGGTCTTGAATGGACAAGACAAAAGTACTTAAAGGGTATAGAAACCTGTGTCATAAGGATAAACAAGAGAGTACCAATTTGCTTTTGATGAAGTTAAATCATGAGGGATGTTCAATTCAAGAGACACTTATTAGGTTCTCATTATGTGTTATACACTGTGCTAGATTTTGGGATAAAGACAACATAGATGAAACAGTCTCTTCCCTAACAGAGCTCATTTTATTAGGGAAAACAATATGTTGTAAGTAAATACAAAAAATGTAGAAAATTGAAACAAATTTATAAGGAAGGCAACTAACATTTGTGTGGATCAGAAAAATGTAGAAACAGAAATAAGCTGAGATTTAAGAAAGCTAAAGATTCTGCAAAGGAGAGGTGAGCAGAGAGTGCATCACAGTCATGGGGAACTATGTGTGCCAAAGCATGAAAGTATACAATGCATATCATACATGAAGAAGAACAAATAGACCAGTTTGGCTATAAATATCACATAGGGCATGTGACAGAAAATAATATGTAAGTCTGAAAAGGTAGGATGGAACTAAATTATGAATAACTCTAAAATATTAAAGAAAAGCATTTGTATTTTGTCCTTCATGAAATAGGGAAACTCTGGAACTTTTTGAGAGAGAAAGTGATATAGTTGTAATCACATTTTAGGAATATTACTGTGGCAAATTGTGTGGAGGATGGATTGGAGAGGGAAAAGACTAGAGGGAGGAAGATCAATTTGGAGATTATTACAATAATTCAAGGAAGAGGTAATTAGGTCTTGGAATACAGTGTAGGAGGAAAGAATCAGACTGAGGTAAGAGATATAGACATGACTTGGTGGGTGAATAGATGTGGGGAGAATAGAGGACTGTTGAAAATGAGAATAATTCTTATGTAACCTTTCCACTTTTGGAGTACCATAGGTGACTGGGAATAATGGTGGTGTTTTTGGCTGAAATAGGTGTTAGGAACAGAGTGAGTTTTGAAGGCAAAGATAATGAATTTTATTGGTCAATCAAACAACCAGTATTAAATATTTATTATATTCCAGGCATGATACTATTTATGGAGCCTACAAAGACAGGTAAAAAAGCATAGTGCCTACAATCACGAAGATCTCATTTTGCTAGAGGAGAAAACAAGAAAAATCAGTACATGTGATGTAAGCAGTATAAATGAGAGACAACCTCAGAGGGAAGATGAAAATAATGGGAAAAGCCTCTTGGAGATTTTGGCATTTGAAACTAATTTTGAAGGAAACCAGGGAAGACAGGAGGTGGAGGTAAAGAAGGAGAATATTCCAATCATAGGGGAGAGGCAATGAAAAGACATGATGAGAGATAGAAAAATGTGTGTGAGGAACAATAAGTAGTCCTCTGTTGCTAGACAGGAGTAAAGGGTAAGTGAAGCCAAAACAATAGGAAGGGGTCATGTTGTGAAACACATTAAAAGATAAAGAGAAGATTTTATATTTTGATTTTGGGTTAATAGAGTAGGGTGGTGATGTGATAAAAGCTACACTTTAGGAAGACCACTTTGGTAGATGAATGGAGGATAGATTGGAATGTAAAGAGATCTGAAATAAGGAAAATCAGAGACCTGAGGTAGTATAACTATGTGAATGGAGAGAAAAATACTTCTTGGAGAGATGTTGTGAAGGTAGAAACAACAGGACTGTCGCAAATTGAATAAGAGTACAAGTAAGTAAATGAAGATTGCAACTCAGAGGTTGCAATCCTGAGAGGTGTGGTAAATGGTTGTATTCTCAACAGTAGTCAAAAAAGGTTGTTATGGAGAAAAAATAATGAGTCAGTTTTGGACAAGTTGTGTTTGAGATGTCTGATAGTTAGTTGCTGATATAAGACTAGAGATTAAGAGAGGTCAGGAGTAGAAAAATATATATGAGAATCATCTGCATAGAGATTATTATTTTTTATTCTCTGTTTTTTTTATTAGAAAAGCATCCCTTTCTTACAATTCTGCCCAGTATTTATAAATGTAAACATATTTCTATAGGTATAAAGGAAACCAAACTACAGAAAAGATAAATCACACCCCGCCCCCCGTCTCTCCTCCTCTTCAGATGACCTAGCGAAACTATCCACAAGATTTTTGCCTTATCCTTACTTTTCTATATGTACAACTTGCTATTCCCTTTAAATATATGATGTTACCATGTAATGTTTTTTCCTTTCTCTTCCTCCCCCCATTCTAGAGATACCTACCATTAAGACACAAAGAAGTGTGTGTGTTTGTGTGTGTGTAAAATCATTCCATACATACTTTTATTTATCAATTCTTTTTCTGGGTGTGGATAGTGTCTTCCTTTTGTAGTTCCTTTTGTAGTCAATTTGGGTTTTTATCATAGCCAAAATGACTTATTCACTCAAAGATGTTCTTAAAACAGTATTGCTGTTACTGTATTCAACATTCTCTTGGTTTTGCTCATTTCATTCTTCATTATTTCATGGAAGTCTATCCATTTTTTTCTTTTTTAAAATTTTAAACAAGAAATTTATTTAAACAGCAAAGATGTTTGACTTGAAGGGAAAACTATCTAGGATCAATTTCTTTATAGTAATTTATCCCTGCTGAGAGACAGAGATTGCCCTACATGTAATAGCTACATACAAAAAAGTTATAAAATGATCCTTGATTTTACAATGATAAAAGAAAACATTGAAATTATCTAATCAAACAAGGTATGCAAGGATTTTTTACGTTTTTTTTTGGTTCTTAAAAAGTGAGAGCAAAATAACTTACTGGAATATAAAGATAAAAGTTGAATGAGCATTCCACTAATGGAGAAAAGGTATATTTTCACAGGACCAGTTTATTTTTTACCCTCCCCATCTCCATTTGATGTTGATCAAAATATAACATCAGTCATTTAGTTAAAAAATATAGGCATTATGCCTGTGCAAATATACCAGTTACTTTATGTACACTGAAGGAATGTGGAAGGGAATCAAAGAAGAGAGAAAATTATATTGCAGTAATCAGGATGTGGATGAACCAAATCTTGGTTTTCTAATTGTGAATGTATTGTTTTCCTTGGGAGCACAGTTCTGGAGTACAGTTGTAGATTCTCTTTTTAGTAAGCGCTTTCTGTCTGCTGTTGGAATACATCAATTGTATCTTCATCTTCCATTTCCAACTGTGCAGGTGAGTCTGTTTCATTGACTGGTTGCCCATCAAATCAGAATCTAATTTGCCTCATTGACAAACTGTGTTGTTCACAATAGGTTTTTATTAGTTTACTAAGTGGTGTTTGCCTCTTCTTAAATTGCACCACTGAACCATCTTGCCCTGCCACTTTCAAGTTAATGTGGTAGTTATTTTCAGTCTTGACTCCTTTTTTTGGCTTTTTGTTAGCCATGGTGAGTCTAGGGGTCTCCTCAGGCACTGCTTCATTAAAGAGGCACCAGGATGGTCCACTCCAAGGGAACCAGGGGAGAAGCAATAGCAGCAGGAGGAGGAGGAGAAGGAGGAAGATGATGGTGGTGATGATGAGGAAGAGAAAGGAGAAGAAGAAGAAGGAGGAGATGTTGAAGGAGGAGAAAGTGGAAGAGGAAGAGAAGGACCCATGTTTTTCTCAGATCACTGAGCTCATTATTTCTTGTAGCACAGCAGTATTCCATCACAATCATATACAACATTTTCAGTCATTCCCCAATTAATGGGCATTTCCACAATTTCTAGTTCTTTGTCACCACAAAGAGAGGTGTTATAAATATTTTAGAACATGTAAGTTCTTTTCCTTTTTCCTTAATCATCTTATAAGTAGACCTAGTTGTGGTATTGCTTAATTGTTTGATTAGTTGGTTGTTGTCTTTCATTCTCTAAGAGGACCAAAATGACATCACCATGATAAAGTTAAAGTTTCAGTGTGTGCAACTGCTGCTGATCAGAACAATCTGAGCTCGTGATGCTCTACCACAGATTGGGCATGGATAGTTTATGTGAATATTTGGAGTGGTTACACCAAACTTATGCATCTTACATTTCCTTTGGGCTGTCTCAATTCTGCTTTGCTCATAGAGCACAGCAGCCTTTCTGATGTGGACACGTCATGCTGAGCAGTCTTGTGCCAGTGTCTCCCACGTCAGACAGTCAAATCCAAAGTTCTTGAGAGAGACTTTGGGAGTGTCCTTCTATCGCTTCTTCTGATCACCATGTGATCACCTGCCCTATGCAAGTTCTCCATAACATAGTCTTTTTGGTAAGCATACATTTTGCAGTAGAGCAACATGGCCAGCCCCTTGGACTTGTGTTTTTTGAAGCATAGTTTGAATGTTTGGCAGTTCAGCTCGAGCAAGGACTTCAGTGTCTCGTACTTTATCCTGCTAGGTGATCCTTAGAAGCTTCCCAAGACAGTTCAAATTGAAGTGATTCAGTTTCCTGTCATGGCGCAGGTAGACTGTCATGTTTCACAGACATACAACAATGAGGTCAGCACAATGGTTCTGTAGATCTTCATTTTAGTAGTCAGTCTAATACCTCTTCTCTCTCAAACTTTTCTTCAAAGCCTCCCAAACACTGAGCTAGCTCTGGCAATGCATGCATCAACCTCATTGTCAATGTGTACATCCCTGAAAAGTACACTACCAAGGTAAGTGAACTTATCCACAGCATTCAAAACTTCTCCATTTGTTGTAACCTATGGTTCCATGTATGGATGGTGTGGTGATGGCTGATGGAGCACCTGTGTTTTCTTGGTGTTAACGGTTAGGCCAAAATTAGCACAAGCAGCAGAGAATTAATCCATACTTTGTAACATGTCAGCTTCAGAGGCTGCATTGAGTGTACAACCATCTGCAAACAGAAAATCATGCACCAACACTCCCTCCACTTTGGTCTTGGCTTGTAGCCTTTTCAAATTGAAGAATTTACCATCAATATGGTATTTGCCCTTGATGCCCTATTCATTCTCATAGAAAGCATTTGACAACACAGCTGAAAACATCAAGCACGGGAGCAAGCACACAGCCCTGTGTCATTCCATTGGTGACTGGGAAGGCATGAGAACATTGTCCACTGTCCAGAAGCTGGGCAAACATGCCATCATAAAACTGATGTACAATACTGATGAACTTTTCTGAGCAACAAAATTTTGACATAATTTTCCATAAGCTGTCATGACTAACAGTGTCAAAGGCCTTGGTCAAATCTACAAATGTTGTGTACAGACCTCTGTTCTGCTCCTGTCATTTCTCCTGGAGTTGTTGGGCAGCAAACACCATATTGACTGTCCCTCAGACCTATCTGAAACCGCACTGGTTCTCGGGTATACGACCATCTTCTGGGTGAAGGATCAGCCTATTAAGGAGGACTCTAGCAAGAATTTTGGCAGCAATGACTAAGAGAGAGACTGCCCCTCTCCCCCTCCCCGCCCCCGCCATGATTGTTGCAGCACAATCTATTCCCTTTACCTTTATAGAGATGGACAATGGAGGCATCCTTGAACTCCTGGGGGATAACCTCCTTTTGCCATATAACCTGGAAAATTTCAGTAAACTTTTTTTTATGAGCAATGGTTTCCTTACCTTGTAAATCTCATCTGGAATAGAATCAGCACCAGGTGCTTTGCTACATGAAAGGAGCCTAATGGCCCTCAAAACATCTTCTTCAGTTGGAATTTCAGCTAAGGAAGGATTGACTTCAACCTGAAGTAAATGGTCAATGGCCTCAGCGTTGATTGATGATGGTCTGTTGAGAACACTATGGAAGTGTTCAGCCCATCTCTCTAGGATCATGTCCTTATCACTAATCAATGTGGTTCCATCAGCACTGAGTATTTGTGATACACCATAGGTTTTTGGTCCATAAATAGCTTTTAGGGAATCATAAAAGCATGTGCTACTGCTGGGACAAAGGGCTTAGGCAGTTTAATAACTCTTTTGGGCATAATTCCAGATTGCTCTGAAATGGCTGGATCAGTTCATAATTTCTTCAACAATGAATTAGTGTCCCAGTTTTTCCATATGCCCACCAACATTTGTCACTTTCACCTTCTGTTATTTTAGCCAACCTAATTATAGGTGGAAAATGATATGTCAAGTTTTTTTTTTAAATTTGCATTTCTCTAATCCACAGTGATTCAGAGTATTTTTTCATATGACTATAAATTACTGTGATTCTCCCTTCAGAAAATTGCCTGTTGATATCCTTTGACCATTTGTCAATTGGGGAATGCCTTATTCTTGTAGATTTGACAACATTCTTTATACATATGAGATATGAGGCCTTTATCTGAGAAACTGTCTATAAAATCCCTGCCCTCACTCTTTCATTTTCATCTTTCTCTCTGATATGGCTACATTTGTTTTATTTGCACCAAGCCTTTTAAATTTAATGTATGCAACATTATCCATTTTACACCTCACTCTGTTCTCTATATCTTGTTTATTTATTAAATTGTTTGTCTGTTCATAAGACTGATAAGTAACATTTTCCATTTTCTTCCAATTTTCTAGTAATACCTCTCTTTATATCTAGAACATGTATCCATTTTGACCTTATCTTAATAAATGTGGTAAAATATTGGTTTATACCCAATTTCTTCCAGACTGCTTTCCAGTTTTCCCAACAATTTTTTAACCTAATATTGAATTTTTATCCCTATATCTTAATTCTTTACATTTGTCAAATGCAAGATTGTTGCATTTCTGTGCTGCTATAAGTTCTGTCTACTCTATTCCATTGATCTACCTTTCTATTTCTTAGCCAGTACTAGATAGTTTTGCTGGTTACACCTTTATAATATAGTTTAAGATCTACTACTTCTAAACCTCCTGACCACATTTTTTTCATTATTTCCTTTGATATCCTTAACTTTTTGTTCTTCCAAATGAATTATTTCTTTTCTAATTCAGTAAGATTTTATTTTAGTAATTTAATTGTGATGGCAATGAACATTTAGTGCCAATGCTAACCCTAACCCTAACCCTAAATGAATATGTCGGTACAATTCTGAATTCCAAAATACAACAGATTCTCCAAATGGAAGACAGAACCAAAACATTTATCCAGATCTCAGAAAGCTGAATTACAATTCCAGAAAGCCAAATTCATCACAACAACAAAGAAATCCATACATAATAACAACACGGGGGTACTATCATCCCCAAGCCTCCCTGTGTGAGGCTTCCCACCAACAAGCTCCCTTAAAGAAAATCACAAATAAGGTCTCCCACTCACTTTTTCCTACTGCATTTCCCACCTCTGATTGATCACTGACTAACTTCCTCTCAGTTCTGCCTCTCCCTGTTCCACCCTTCCTGTTCTACCCAAAGAGCAAACTCTTCTTATCACATCTGACTTAGGCTTCCATGTGATTTAAGTAGGTCACATGGTCCTATTAATGGATGGGAAAGATTTTCAAATTAAGCAAAAAAATACATCAACAATAGAAATATAAACTAGGTGAGGTTAAATTGTCATTTTTGTTATATTTGCCCTGCCTATACATGAACAATGAACATCTCTTCAATTATTTAAATCTGATTTTATTTTTATAGAAATTTTGTATAATTAATGGGTTTGTTTCAGCAGATTTACTCCCAGATACTTTAAACTTGTCCAGAGTTATTTTTAATCTGATATTTCTCTTCTTGCAGGGTTTTTGTATGTGATACTGAATATTTTATGTGGATTTACTTTATATCCAGCTCCTATACTAAAATTATTGTTTCAACTAACTTTTTAGTTGAGTCTTTGAGATTTTCCAAGTATGCCATCATAGCCTCTGAAAAAATAAATAGTTTTACTACCTCATTCTCTATTCTAATTTCTTCCCTTCCCCCTTATTGCTCTTGCTAAGGTTTCCAATAAAACCCTGAATAATATTGGTGACAATCATCTTCGCTATTTCACATCTGATCTTACTGGGAAGTCTTCTAGCTTATCCTTATTCCAAATCATGCATGCTGATAGTTTTAAATAAATATTCAGCTGAAGCATATTGAATTCTACTCCAACCTTCCATTTTAATTCTGTGTGTATCTCTCATTC